>NW_022900940.1:2928049-2961082 GCF_012274545.1 Fukomys damarensis | reverse complement strand
CATAAAGAGAAACCCCTCCTAAAAACAAAAAATAATGAAAGAAGAAGTCTGAGTTAGGGCAGGAGCCGGAATAAAAAGGGAGATGAGGGACAATATGGTGGAGCAAGAGACTGAGTTGGAGAGAGAGGACAGAAAAAAGAAAGAAATTTTAGGGTGGAATGAGGAAAAGAAAAAAGAGAAGAGAGAGGAAAAAAAAGAATTTGAAGGGCCTCTTTCAGACTGTCTCTGTTCTCATATTATACCACATGTACAGCCATATGCAGAACCGAATCCCCTGGTCTCAGCTAGCCAAAGGCAGTTCCCCACGACTGAGACTGAACACAGTCTACAAGGCCTAACTTCAGTTTCCCTACCCTCAGGGTTGAACTCCACTCAGTTCTATTACAGGTTTCCCCTGCCCTTTCTTTAAAGATGTTCAAAGTTGGAATCTCAGAAAACTACCCTTCATGAGAACCTATGCCTCTGCAGAGTTGGTCTAAGGACTGGCCCAATCAGGAAGTTTGAGAACGAGGGGGGGGGAGGTTGTGGGGGTGTTTCAAGGGTGCCCTCATGGCTACCTTCCTTACTGGGTCTGTTGTTGCGCAGTCCGCGAGGTCGCGCACCCGCCGGGTGATCTAAGGCAGGCAGGCACCTGAAGAGACCCCCCCCCAGTATGTATATTTTTTAATGACTATAATCCTGCTGCTATTTGTTGCTTTGCATTTTATTGTAAATATTGAGAATCACTGAATATCAGAGTTGGGGCAGATATACTAAATATATTTTTAGATCACCAACCCAGGAAACTTTTAATTTTGAAATAGTTTTAGATTTACACAAAAATGGCGGAGTTCTCCATTCTTATCAAATTAGTGACATCATACTTAGTATGGTACATTGATTATAATCAATGAACCAATATTGATCAATCACTACTAATCTCATACTTTATTTAAATTTCCTCAGTTTTCCCCTAATGTTCTCCCCCCTTTTCCTTTTCTTATCTTTATTTCTTTCCCTTCTTTTCTTTTCCCTACCTTTCCCATTTCTCCTCTCCCTTTGGACCTTTTCTTCCTATTTCACATTTTCTATTATGAATTTTGATCCTTATTTCCACTTTCAGTTTCTCAGATCAGAGAAACTATTCAGTATTTATATATGTGTCCTGTTTATTTCACTTTAGAGTATGGCCTCAGTGTGCATCTATTTAGCTATAAATGTCTCTAGTTTTTCATTCTTTATGGCTGAATAGTACTCCATTTTGTTAAAAAATCTTTAGTTTCCAGTTGATGGGCAATTGGGCTGTTTCTATGTTTTAGCTATTACAATCTGTGCCACTATGAACATGGTATACATATATCACTGCAGTATGATTCTTCTAATTCTTTTGGGCAGATACCCAATAGGGGAATAGCTGTGTCAAATAGGACCTCTAATCCTAGTTCTTTGAAGTATCTGCATATTGATTTCTACAGTGGTTGACCAGTCTGCACCCCCACCAACAGTGGAGAAGGGTTCTTTTCCCCACAATCCCAGCAACATTTGTTATTGGTTGATTTCTTGATAGCAGCCATTCTTTCTGGAGAGAAGAAGGATCTTAGTATTTTTTTCATTTGCATCTCTCAAATGACCAGTGCTGTTGAACATTTTTTCATATGTTTATTTGCTATTTCTACTCAATTTTTCTGAGAAATATCCATTCATATCAGATGTGTATTTTTGGATTGGGTCTTTAAATTTGGGAGGTCTGATTTTTTTTAAGTTCTTTATATATTTTAGATATAGACTTTTGTTTGAGGAAGAGTTGGTGAAATATTTTTCCATACATTGTGGGTTGTCTTTTCACTCTGTTGGTGGTTTCTCCTGCTGTGCAGAGGCTTTTTATTTTAATTTTTTTTTACAGAAGCTTTTTAAAAAGACATCCCACTTGTTGATTTTTTATGCTAGTTCATGTACAACTAAGGTTTTGTTCATGAAGTGTTTTCTTACTCTAGTGTCTTCAAGACTTTTACCTAATCTCTCTTCTAGCCGATTTTTTAAAAATATTTAGATCTTTGATCCATTTCAATTTTAGTTTAGTGCATGGTGAGAGATGTAGGTATACTTTTAATCACTTGCAAGTTGAAACCCAATTTTTTTCAACACCATTTACTTAAGAGGTCATCTTTACTTTAGTGAGGGCTTTGGCTCCTTTGTCAAAAATGAGGTGGATGTGTGTCTGGAGTTGTTTCTGCATCTTCTGATCTGTTCCACTGATTCACACGTCTGTTTATTTGCCAGTAAGTAATGTGCTATTTGTAATCACAGTAGCTTTCTAGTATAATTTCAAGTTGGGGATTGTGATAGCCCCCTACCTTGTCTTTGTTGCCTAGAATTGTTTTTGCTATTTTTGGTCTCTTCTTGTTCCAAATGAATTTTTGGATTCTTTTCTTAAATTCTGTGAAGTATGCTGTTGGAATTTCAATGGAATTGCACTGAATCTGTATAGCAGCATTGGAAGTATGGCCATTTTCACGATAATGGTTTCTCCTACCCAGGAGCAAGAGATATCTTTCCATTTTTCTTATATCCTCTTCAATCTCTTTTTTTAAAGTTTTATAGTTTTCAGAGTAGAGGTCTGACTTTTTTTCACTAGGTTTATTTCTAGGTATTTCATTTTTTGAATACTATTGTGAAAGGAGTTGTTTCTCCAGTTGCTCTCTCAGTGAATCAGTAGTTTATGTACAGGAAGGCTATTGATTTTTGAGTGTTGACCTTGTACCCCAGCTACTCTACTGAAATTTGGTTATTAAGTCTAGAACACTTTTGGTGGGGTTCTTGGGGTCTTCTATGTAGAGTGTCACATCGTCTGCAAATAATAACAATTTAACTTCTTTGTTTCCTATCTTTATTCCTTACATTTCTTGCTTTTGTCTAATTGTTGTGGCTAATGTTTCCAGAACCATATTGAACAGGAGTGGTGATAAAGGATATCCTTGTTCCTGATTTTAGCATGAAGGATTTCAATTTTTTTTTACCATTTAGTATGATGTTGGCTGTTGGTTTTTCATACATGGCTTTTATCCAGTTGAGATAAAGACCATCTATTACAATTTTTGTAGGGTTTTTTATGGTGAATGGCTGTTGGATTTTGTCATATACTTTTTCTGAACCTATTGAGATGATCACATGGTTTTCATCCTTGTCTTTGTTAATACAGTGTATTAAATTTATTGATTTGTGTACATTGAACCATCCTTGCATCTGAATCTCACTTGGCCAGGGTGTATAATCTTCTTGATGATTTCCTGCATTCAGTTTGCCAGTATCTTATTGAGGATTTTTGCATCTGTGTGTTTATTAGGGAGATTGGCATGTAGTTAACTTTTGTGGTAAGGTCTTTCTCTGCCTTTGGGATCAAGGTGATGCTTGTTTGCAGGAATGAATTTGGGAGTGCTTCTTCCCTTTTAATTTCATTGAAGAGTTTTAAACAGTAGTGGCAGTAGTTCTCTAATTTCTTGTAATTCAGCATTGTAGCCAACAGGACCTGGGGTTTTCTTCATTGGTAAATGTTTAATTATGTTTTCAATTTTATTAATTGGTACTGGGTTATTTAGAATTTTTAGGTCTTTTTTGTTCAACTTTGGTAATTCATATGTGTCTACTCCACTTCTTCTGTGTTTTCCATCTTATTGGCATATAGGTTCTTGAAGTAGATATTGATGATTCTATGGATTTCTGCTGGTTTCTTGTAGTTTCACCCTTTTCATTCCTAATTTCATGGATTTGGGCCTTTTATTTCCTTTTTTTGATAAGGTTGGCCAAGAGTGTGCCAATTTTTTATTCTTTTGAAGAACCAACTCTTTGTTTCATTAGGTTGTTTATTTGAGCTCACTCTGTTTTCCTAGTATGGGCATTCACTGCTATGAATTTCCCTTGTAGACCTGCTTTCATGGTATCCCATAGATTCCTGTATGTTGTATTGTATTATTTAACTGTAGAAACTGACTAATTTCTTCTTTAATTTCCTCTGTGACCCAATGGTTATTCAGCAGGGTGTTATTTAATTTCCATGTGTTTGTGAAGTTCTTGTGGTTTTTTTATGCTATTGTTCTCCAGTTTAATTGCACTATGGTCTGAAAATATACAGGGGAAAACTTCAATTCTTTTGCATTTACTCACACATTTCCTATGAGCTAACATGTGTTCTATTTTGTAGAATGACCTGTGTGCAGCCAAAAAGAATGTATACTCTGATTTTGTGGGGTGGAACACTCTGCAGACATCTAATAAGTCTTATTTGTTCAAAAGCTTGGTTCAGTTCTAGCATTTTGTTGTTGATTTATTTTTTTTGTCTAGATGATCTGTCTATTTGTTGCAGTAGGATATTGCGGTCTCCCACTATTATTATATTAGTGCTTATTTGATCTTTTTCATGTCCATTAACATTTGTTTTATATAGTTGGGTGCACTAGTATTAGGTGCATATATATTTATGATTGTGATCTCTTTCTCTTGTATTATTCCCTTTACAAGGATGTAGTGGCCTTGTCTCTGTTAATTAGTGTTTGTTTGAAATCCTTTTTTCTGCAGATAGGATAGCTACTCTTGCTTTTTTTTTTTTTTCAGGTTCCTGTTGCATGGAGTATTATTTCCCACCCTTTAACTTTCAGTCTATGAGTTTTGTTTTGAAGTGTGTTTCTTGTATGCAGCAGATTGTTGGACCTTGTTTCTTGACCCATTCTGCCAGTCTATTTCTTTTGATTGGTGACTTGAGACCACTTACATGGATGGTTATAAATGATATGTGTTGATTCATCTTTGTCATAACCTTTTCCTGTTTTTAGATTTCCCCCTTTGCATTTTATTTCTTGCCTTGCTTTTATTCTGTTGGGCTTCATGGGGTTCTGACCCTTATTCTCTTTTTCTAGGATATTGTTTAAATTTTTTTGGAGTGCTGGTTTGGTATTTGTGAAGTTCCTCAGGTGTTCTTTGTTATGGCAGTATCTCATTTGCCCATCAATTTTGAAAGCTAGTTTTACAGGGTACATCAATCTGTGTTGGAGCTGTTTTCCTTTAGGGCTTGAAATACTTCACTCCAAGCTCTTCTTGAGTTTAGAGTTTGTGTTGAGAAGTCTTCTGTGATTCTGATGGGCTTTCCTTTGTATGTGATTCTCTAACTTCTTATAATATTTTCTTTTTCTCTTGGGTCTCTAGAATCTTGACTATTGTATGCCTAGGTATAACTTTTTTTTTCTTATCATGGCTAGTTGGAGTCCTACATACCTCCTTATCTGTATATCAAATTCTTTTCCCGTTTGGAAAATTTTCTGCCATTACTTCTTTGAAGAGGTTTTTAAAATGTCATTTATACTCTCCTGTTTCTTTATTGACTATGATCAGTCTTTTGTTATTCTTCTTTGCATTATCTAGCAGCTGCTGGATTAATTTCTCATGGTCCCTTGCTATTTTTAAGAAATCTTTCCTTTCCTGGTCACTAATGCAATCCTGTCTTCTATATCTGATGTTCTGTCCTCACATTGGCTCATTCTGCTGCATAAACTTTCAATGGAGTCTTTAATCTCCTTGATATTTGTTTGCATCTGTTTTATGGATTCCATTTGTTTCTTACCCTGGGATTCTATCATGTTCCTCAGCTCATTTATTTTTTTTGTGTCTGCTCTAGAGTTATTAATCATGTCTTTCAATTCAGACACAATCTCTGTTGTAGTCTGAGAAATTCTTTCTGATTTTATTTTTTCCAAACTCTCTTTCATTGCTAGATCAGGGAGACCAGCTGGTTGAGTTTCATGGTTGCATTTCATTACCCCTTGGAGTTGCCTTTGGTGATCTGGAAGTTTGTTTATGTGTCTTTTCATTTCAGCCAGTACAATCTGCTGTACCTTTATTGAGGTGACTCTTTGCTTTTCTTGTGGGCATCAATTCTCAACAAGCCTCAGAGAGGTCTTCTCTCCGCTGTTCACCACTTTCTGTGATAATTCCTGGGTTCAGAATGATGGCCTCTGGATTCTTGAGGTGAGCTATTTTCCATGCAGGATTCTGGCTGGGGTCTGTACACACTTGGTGATAGTATCTAGGCAGGGCTTTGGCTGGGGCCTGCTTGCTGGCACAGCTGTTTTCCAGGTGTTTTTTTTGCTAGGGCCTTTGCCCCAACCTGCTGATGTCTAGGCAGGATTCTGGTTTGGGTCTGCATGCATTTAAGGATTGTATTTGGGCAGGCCTCTGGCTGGGACCTCTGCACCCATGCTGCTGGTATCTGGACAGGGCCCTGTGTGAGGCCTGCATACCCATGCAGCAGCTATTGTCTGGGCAGGCTTCTGGCTGGGGTCTCTCTTAGGAGTTTTCTTTTTTTTTAATCTAGAAGTGATGTTGAATCTTAGCATACTCTTTTTTTGTATCCATTGAGATTAATATATGACTTCTATTATTATTATGATACAATGTATTATATTTCCTTATTGGAATATATGGAAACATTCTTGCATCCCTAGAATGAAACCAGTGTGCTTATGATGTATGAGCTAATGGACATGCTCTTAAGTGTGAATTGTCAGTACTTTTCTTTTGCAGAATTAAAAATTCTGTTTTTGTTTAGTAAAAAATTCTGTTTTTTTGGTTGTGGTATCAGTGATTGAACCCAGAGCCTTTGCACTGAGTTACGTTCTTAGCTGTTATGGTTTATATCTAGATATCTCCCCAAAGCCTCATATGGTCATAGGCGAGGCTTTGGGGGAGGTGATTAAATCATGGGCCAAAATATTCATCAAACTGTGAGTCAAAATAAACCTTTCCTCAAAAAACAAAACAAAACAAGAATCTCTCCTCCTTCAAGTTGTGGGTATCAGGTATTGTGTCTCTGTGGCAAGAAACTAACTAAGATGCTAGTATTAATTAATAATTAAATAAATTTGAACAAGGTCTTGCCAAGTCACCGAATTTCCCAGGCTGGTCTCAAATTTGTGATTGTACTTTTTCAGCCTTCCAGAGTACTGAGATTATAGGCATGTGCCATCATGCCTGGATTTTACTTCAGACATTTTGACTATAATATGTAAAAGGCCGTGCTGCAGAAAAGCTGCTCACCTTATGGTAGCCAGAAGGTAGAGGCAGATGGAGAGACAGACACACACAGAGAGACAACCAGGGACAGGATAGGCCTTTCCTGGGTACATCCTTAGTAACCCGATTCCTCCTACTAGGCCCACCTCCTAATATTCCCACTACCTTCCAACAGTGCCATTACATCACATTATGAGTTTACTGATGGATTAATCCAGTGATCCGGTAAAAACTCTCATGATCTAACTGCTTCCCCACCTCTGACCCATCTCTGACCATTGCTCCATCAGGGTGCAAGCCTTCACATTAGAACCTTTGGGGAGATAGTCTAGATCCAAAATATAACATAGTCGTTACTTCAGTTCTTCTTGTGTGCATGCATGGGGGGAATACTGGGCAACCCCATCTGGCTATCTTGAAAATCCTATCATAGTATTTTGCAATATCTTTACCTATCTTTCTCTGGGAAGTCTGTAGTGGAAACATTAATAGCTCAGTTTAAGAAGCCTAATTACCTGGATTTGATATGTGGAGTTATAAAAAATTTTGGGTATTTGATGGATGACTTGTGAAATTCTATCTTTTTCCTTTGCCTTACCTATCATCAGACTTAATGAGACTATATATTTGTGCACATGTGCACATTCATTCTGAGATTTCACATTATCTCTATCTCTGATACCTAGAAGTACATATCTAGAACTTAACTAGAACTATTGGTACTCTTAGGTTTTTCTCTGATCTTTGAAACTTGGGCTCATTGTTTCTTTGTCCTTTAATTTTATGTTTTCTGCTTGCTTACTTTTTCTCTTTCTTATTAGAGACTTTGCCAGATGTTAACATCTGCTTATGGATGTGTGGAATCTCCAAATGTAGATAGGACCAGGCTTCCTTATTTTAGCACCTTATCTTGAAGCATTCTCTTTCCCTTAGTGTTCACTTCTCTGCTTGTGTCACGCAATCACTTGTAACCCATCTGCTTTCCATCTTCCACACTATTAAAATTAGGGTGGTTGTGCATGCTTATATCCCTGTTACACAGGGTTAGACACAAAGAGTGCATATTCAAGGCCAGCCTGGATAACTTAGTGAGACCTTTTGTAAAAATTAAATGAAAAGGGCCTTGGATGTAGCTCAGTTTTCCCAGGGTTAAATCCCCAGTACTGCAAAAACAAAACAAAAAAAATCTCTTAAATGTTTCTCAACTGCTAGTGTTTCACTTCTGTTCTTTGTTCTTGTGAGTTTGATCTCATTTCTCCCTTTTACTCTGGTTTTAGCAGAGCCTTATAAAAGATAAAAAAACAATAATAGGCAGTTATTGTATCATCCTTAACTAGAATTACAAAAGTAAAACGTATAGAAATCTAGCTTTCCCAAATGCTATTAAGGAGAAGTTCATGGTGCCATATCATAGTAGCATTCTGATATTGTGATTCTGGATACAGACACTTAATGACATATATAGTGTGCCCACAAAAATAACATTTACAAAATAGAGTTTAAATAACACTACAAAAAATACTGTTTGGTTAATGATAAGAGAACAGTATGTAGTTTATTCTGGAGTCTGTCTTACCTGGAAATAAAGCAGAACAAAATTTCCTAAGGGGGAATGTTAAAAAAATACAAATATACATTTTGTATTTTAAATTTAGGAGTGGAAACTCACCAATTTCTTCATGATATGTCCATCCAAATTTCATAGAAGAACAAACAAGAAATCTATCCAACTGCAGACGACATGTTGAAATCACAAAATGCACATGTCTGTCTTACCTGGAAATAAAGCAGAACAAAATTTCCTAAGGGGGAATGTTAAAAAAATACAAATATACATTTTGTATTTTAAATTTAGGAGTGGAAACTCACCAATTTCTTCATGATATGTCCATCCAAATTTCATAGAAGAACAAACAAGAAATCTATCCAACTGCAGACGACATGTTGAAATCACAAAATGCACATTTTGAAAGGGAGTTGCACTGACTAAAACAAGTTTTTTTTTTTTTTTGCTAACTTACATGTTTTAATTCTCCATTTGGCTTTCTCCTAAATTTAATATACACAGTTTTGCAACAGGTTCTTTAAATCCAAATACAAGCAATATCACTTTTCTGTCTGTCTTCTGTGTCTTTTGATAAACTTTAAACTTATTAGGAAAGAGGGGATGCTTGGAACTCACAGGGGAGGAGCTGTGAAGCAGAATCTGAGCTTTGCTTCATCAGTTACTTCCAGCCAGAGAGCCTCCAGCCCAGTCTCCCAGGAATGATGCTCTTTCAGAGGCAAGGTGCTCAGTGTGACTGATGGAGCCTGAGGATCCACTTCATTTGACTTCTTCTCCCCAGGGCACTGCTGAATGAGAGACCCTCGAAATTCCTAAGTAATAAAATTGTAAGCCAAAGAGGAACTGGAACCCTAGTGCAGTTCCATGCAACAGGACGGGAATCCTAACTGCTGTCCTTGTAATAATGTGAAATATGGCCCAGGTTGGCTTTTGCTAGGCTTAAAGAGACATTGGAGGAATGCTGGTGGGGGATATAAAAGGAATCCTGTGCCAGGTGGGAAAAAAACAAATATAATCAATTATCTCAAATATAATGAATTGGGTTGGGTAAGGTGGTTATGTAATGTTAATTTTTGCACCTAGAACACTTTTACTTCTTTTTTATTCTGAGAAACATAGTTAAGTAAATTTTATTTAAAAATATTTTATTTTATTTACTTTGGTGCTGGTGGATGAACGCAGGGCCTTGCATATGCTGTATCACTAAGCTACACTTTCAGTCTCATTTTATTTTTGATGAATGTTTATAAATTACACATACTAATGGAGTTTTGTGTGATATTTCAGCACATGCACACAGCCTGCATTAATCAATTGCAGCCTCACTGTATCCAATCTTTCCCAACCTCTAGTAATCACTATTCCACCTCCTTCAGCATGATTTTTTTTAAGTTTACACACATAAGAGAAAACATTCAGTACCTTTCTCTTTCTGGCTTATTTCATTTAACATAATGTCTTCCGGTTTCATTTATTTTTGCAGCAAATGATAAGATTCCATTATCCTTTTTGTTGGAATACTACTCCATGATGTATGTTTTCCACAGTTTGTTTATTTGTGATGGGCAACTAAGCTGATTCTGTGTTGCAGTTATTGCAAATGGTGTCACGATAAACACGGGCCTGTGGGCATCTCTTTGATACGGTCATTTCTTTTCCATGGGATATGTGCCCACAGTCAGATAGCTGGTTTACATACTAGACCCATTTTTAGTTTCTCGAGAAACCTTCATGATACTCATTTATTTTCGTACCAACTGTGTATTGTGTTTCTCTACATCCTTTCCACCATTTATTATTATTACTTTTAAAAAATAGCCAGTAGAACTGGAGTGAGGTGGTATTTAATTCTAGTTTCACTGTGTATTTTTCTGATGGCTAATGATGTGGAGCATTTTTTCATGTATCTGTTGGCCATTAACCTAAGGTAGTTTCATTTGCCAGTTTTTGTTTTTGTTTCTTGCGATTTTGGAGTCCTACTAGAAAATCACTGTAGGTACCAATGCCTTGAAAATTTTCCTTTATTTTTCTTCTACAAATTTTGTTGTTTCAGGACTTACATTGAGATATTTGATCCCTTACAAATTAAGTTTTGAGCTTCTGAAATTGTGGATATGCAATTTTGCTTTCACCATTTGTGGATGAGACGCTCTTCTCTCCAATGTTTTTGGTGCCTTTGTCAACAATAAGTTGACTGTAGATATGTGAGTTTCTTTCTGGGATCCCCATCGTCTGTGTGTCTGTTCTTATGCTACTGTCATGCAATTTTGGTTGCCATGGCTTTGTAAATATTTTGAAATCATATATTGCGATGATTGCAGTGATTCTAGCTTTCTTCTTTCAGTTCAAGATAGCTTTGGATATTTGGGGTCTTGTGCTCCATGTAAATTTTAGGATCACTTTTGTAGTTCTATGAAGAATATCACTATGATGGTGATTGCACTGTATCTGTAAAGTGCTTTGAACACGTAAATAATATTAATTTTTCCAATCCATAAACATGGTTAATCTTTTTTTTTTGTATCTTCACCTTCTTTGACCATTGTCTTATAATTTTCATTGTAGTAGTCTTTGTTTAACTATTCTTAGGTATTTCATTTTTTTCCTATAGCTATTGTGAATGTGATTGCATCTGCAGTTTTTTTTTCTCAGTAATCTCTTAATTCATGTGTACAAATATGATTGTCATATGTTGATTTTGTATCCTGTAACTTTACTGAATTCTTTTATCAGTTTTAATAGCTTTTGGCAGACTCCAATTTTTCTTTGCATAGAATCATATCATCTACAAAGATGGATAATTTGACTTCTTTCCTATTTGTCTTTTATTTCTCTGTCTTGTCTCATTGCTCTAGCTAAAATTTCTAGTACTACATTTAATAAGAGCAGAAGTAGACATGCTTATTTTGTTAGATATTAAGGGAAACATTTTCAGCTGTCCCCCATTTAATTTGACTGTGGGTTTGTCATATATAGCTTTAATTATGTTGATGTATTATTCTTCTGTACCTATTACTTTTTTATCATAAGGGGGTCACTGGATTTTGTTGAATGCATAACTATAGCATCTACTGAGATGATTTTTATCTTTCATTCAGTTAGTGTGATATATTATGTTTATTGACTTGTATATGTTGAACTATCTTTGTATTCTGGGACAAATCATACTTGATCATAGTAAATGACCTTTTTGATGTGTTGTGGATTTGATTTGCTAATATTTTTTGAGACATTTTGCATCTGTGTTCATCAGGCCTGTTGATAAGTGGTTTTCTATTTCTGTTGCTGTGTTCTTCTCTGGTTTTGGTTACTAGGGTAATGTTGATTTTATAGAATGGGTTTGAAAGTATTCTCTCCTTTTCAATTATATAGAATAGTTTGTGAAGAACTATTGGTATTTAAGTTTGATAAAATTCAGTAATAAAACCATCTGGTCCTGGGCTTTTCTTTTTTAGGATAAATACTTTTTATTGCTGAATATATTTCACTGTTGCCTATTTAGATTCAACTAGTCTCCTTAGATTTCTGTCTTAATGGGTTAATTTTTGTAGGTTGTATATGTTCTGAAAATATCCATTTCTTCAGTTTGTGTCTTTACTTTTACTGGTGAAAGAAATTTGTGGTAAGCAGAATATTCTTGTTTTAATCATTCAGCCAGTCTGCATCTTTTAATTGAGAAATTTAGTACATTTATGTTCAAGGTTACTATTGATATATAAGAACTTACTACTGTCATTTTGTTATATTTGTGCTTTTAAACATATAATTCTATTCATTCTTATCATTGTGATTAGGTGGTCTATTGCATTAAGGTTTGATTCTTTTGTATCTCTTTTATGTGTCAACTTTATCAGCAGATTTTGTACTTTCATGATGTAGTTACCTTTCTTTTGCTCCTGAATTAAATACCCCCTTAAACATTTTAGTCTAGTCTGGTGGTGATTAATTCCTTCAGTATTAAATACTTGTCTTGAATGTTTTTATTTCTCTATATTTCTTAAGGATAGTCTTGCTGGGTATAATATTCTTGCTAGGTACTTACTTTCAGAATGTACAATGTGTCATCCCATCTCCTCTTGGCCTATAAGGTTTCTGCTAAGAAATCTGCTCTAAGTCTCATGGTATTTCTGTTAAATGTGACTTGGTGTTTGCTCTTGTATAGAAAGTAGTTTGACTATAATATTTTAGGATGAAGATTTTTTATTTATGTGTATTTGGGGTCCTTTGAGTGCCCTGTTTGTAAATGTCCTCATCTGTCCCAAGATTAAGAATGTTTTATTATTTCATTGAACAGGCTTTTCTTTTTATTCCTTTAGATACTCCTAAAATGAGGATATTTGTTCATTTATTGTTTCAAAAGCCACAGAAATTCACTTTTTTTTTGTTTCACTTATTTATTGGTCTGACTGAGATATTTCAAAAGACTTGTCTTCAGGTTCATTTTTAAAAATTTTGCTGATCTCATCATTGTTGAGACTTTGAACTGTATATTTTTATAATATGTGACCTATTGAGCTCTTTATTTCCAAGATTTTCATTTGGTTCTTCTTTAAGACCTCTGTCTGTTTGCTGAATTTCTCATTCATACCATGCATTGTTTTCTGAATTACTTTCAACTCTGTATATTTCATTAGATCTCATTGAGTTTCTTTATAATTTTTTTTCTTTTTATTGAGTTTATTGGTACATTTTAGATATACAGTCCAGTTACATTGATTATTAGGATCTTGTACCTTCACATAACAGGTCTTGGTTCTCATTTTTTCCCCTTGTCCCTGACCTCCCATCACCCCCTCCTCCCCTCCCCATTTACAAACACCTTTTTTCCATTTTCTCAAATTTTTTTCTTTTCCCTTGTTCCCTTTTCCCTACACTTCCCACTTTCCCTATACCTTTAGCCCTTTTCTTCCTATTTCACATTGTTAATTATCTCATTAGGATCTTGTGTACTATTATAGTTTTTTACACCAGAGAAACTATTCGGTATTTACACATGTGTGACTTATGTATTTCACTTAGGAGTATATCCTTAAAATGTATCCATTTTCCTATGTATGAATCTAATTTCTCATTCTTTATGGCTGAGTAGTATTCCATTTTATAGAAAAGCCACATCTTTAATTCTTTTAAATTCTTGTTCAGGGAATTTTGCCATTATTGCTTTGAGTTTTATTGTTAGTCATTGTTTTCTTTTGAAAGTGTCATGGTACTTCAGTTTTTCATACTTCTCATGCTTTTTTTCCTTGAGATTTATGAGCCTGGTGGATCACTTATTTCTAGAATTAAAAGAAATTCTTCAAGTTTATTGGCACATTTTAGGTATATAATGACATTCATCATTGGGAATTTGTACCTTTCCATGATATATCTTGGTTCTTATTTTCCCCATTCCCTTGCCCTCCCACCCCTCTACCCTCTTTATTTACAAAGACTTTGTTTCCATTTTTTTCCTTTTCTCATATAACTTCTAGCATTTAAATGGGGTGCTCTATGTGGAAAGCAGCTTTCTCTTGATCATGTACCTTGAATCTCAGTTTGGTGCACTATTGGGTTTGATTCCAGCTAGGCACATAGTATCTTTTGTAGCTTCATTGGTTGGAATTAATGACTTTGGGCAGAGTGTATACCATGGCAAAGTAAAAAAGATCCATTGAATCCACTGGCAGTGCAGAGGTGGGGACAATCTAGTAGCTCACACAGCTGTGTTGTAGACAGCAGTGGGTGTGGAGCACTCACTGAGCAGTGGCAGTGGTGCCACTATTTGGAAGATGAAGATTTTCAAACAGTGTTAAGGCTAGCTCAATGTCTGCTAAAAGCCTCTGTTCCTCATAACTGAAGCAGTTGTGTGGGCCTAAAGTGCCTCCCCTGAGACCAGGCAGTGGTGCAGGTCCTGATTTTGTGTGAAAGGAGTTGGTGGCAGGAATCAGAGCTCTACTTCCACAATGACACTTGCATCTATCCCCTTCAGCAGCATCTTGCCATGGGCAGTGCGGTTGCTGGAGCCTGAGAATTCCTCATAACCCATTCAGTAGCATGTACTTGGGAGTCAGGTGGTAGCAAGGACTCTGGGTTCATCACTAGCCCTGTCAATAACATGCACATAAACTCACAGCAGAGATGGAGTGGTGGGAACTTCAGGGGTACCTGCCTTCAGTGTGAGTCTTCTTGATGGTCTAATGCCCTGGCATCCTGGCTCTTGAGGGAAGTGTTCTTCATTTCACACTGTGTCACAACACCCATCCCCTATAGCGCAGGGCACCTACTATGCTTGTGTGCTGGGGTTGTAGCCACCCTGCTGAGTTAAGTTTGGTTTGTAAAACTGCAATCTCTTGAGCCAATGAAGTCTGAATGGTCCCAGAGATGAGAGGACACCAAAGTTTCTGACCCCTAGAGAACTATGAACTTGGACAGCAGCTCACTTTTCAATATGTCACTTAGCTACAGCAGCCTGGGAGTTCATGGGGAAATAGTGTGAGATCCTTGTCCAAAACAAAGCTTCTGTGCAGATTCCAGGTTTCTCTCCTCAATGGGCTACAAGGCTGTGATGGCTTTGAAACAGTTCAGTTGATAAGAATGTCAATATTTATCCACAGAGACTTTTCAGGGACTCTTCTGTTCACCCTCACCCTCTGCAAAATGGAGTCCTTTTCACCACCCCCAGCTCTCATGTCAGTTGTTTCTTCTTCTAGCTGTCACCCCAGGTGACAAACCTTACAGCATTCCAACCTTCTCCCATAGTCACTGTCCTAAAAAATGTAGCTACATGCCTGTTCGTTTAGTTCTTTGTGGATAAAGAGGGAAGTACTGGGTATCTCTTTTCAGCCATCTTGGATTGACAGACAAACAAATTGAACCCAATTCTTTATATTTAATTCCTATCTTCTTAAGTTTAATAGTTTTTTAAGTAATCAGTTTATAATAGTGATAGTAATAATACTAGTCATGATCATATTTATTTTTACTAGCTGCTATTATTACTATTACTTACTAAGTACTTATTACATACCAGGTCCTATTCTCAGCAATTTACATATATTACCTCACAGTATCCTCCAATCAAACTCATGGAGTTTCATTATGCAGCACACGTGGAAACCAAGAGCAAAGAAAATTGTGGTTACTTATTAAAAATCTCTCAGAATCAGAAAGGATGGCTAAGGAACTATTTGCATTGTGTACTCAAGGGCTCTGGGGACTTTACCTCCATAATACCTGCTGTTATTTCTGCTTTTATCTCTCTCCACTTGTTTGGAAACTTTTCAATTCTAAAGAAAGGTGAAAGGAAACTACAGTGAACATCTTTATATTGCTTATTAGATTTACCACCGGTTAATATCCTACCACATTATATTAGAACTACCAGTTAAATATATATCTGGTTATTTTTTTTTTCTGAATTGTTTAAAAGTGAAAAAAATCACATGTCCCAAGAACAAGGCCATTCTCTAATACAGTTTGATGTTGCAATACATTAAACTGATAAAAAGTCAGAGGCTGACAGGGGCCAAGTTAAGAACAAACTTAAGAACTGAGGACAAAGATCATGGCTTAGAAATTCATATTTCCCAGTGCAATAAATTTGGCTTAAAGAGCCAATTTACCGCACACACATGTACAGATAGACACTTCAGAAACCTGCATGATTCCACAAAATTTATTTTGCCCAATTATGCTTCTAGTGTGATGCCTCTTAATATGAAGCATTTCACTTTTTTTTTCAGCCTATAAGGATATAATTACTAAGAGGTAGCATATTGGGTAGTTTGGGCTACCATAATAAAATGACATAGATTTGAAAAGATAAATGACAGCTCTGCTAGCAGAAATGTGTCACAGTTCTAGAGGCTAGAAAATCTTGTTACTATTACTACTATCTAATAAGGACTTCTTGCTCTTGGGCCTGTAGCAGTTCAGTTTCTGGTCAATACTTTCTTCTCATTTTGCAGATGGCCATGTTTTTGCCGAGTACTCATATGGCTTTTTTTCTATGTGAGTATGGAAAGTGAGCTCTCTCTGTGTCTTCCTTCTCTTATAACGGATCCCGGTGCTATCACACTGGGGCCCTAGTGTGCGTTGGTGATGGTATATAGTGGTGAGCACAGCTGTCTTTCAGACTGGGACCCCTCCTTTATGACTGCATCTACCCCATAGTTACATCGCTAAGGCCTTATCTCCAGATGTGGTTTCTGGGGATTAGGGTTTCAGCATATGAATTTTGGAGGGCACAGTTCAATGTGTAGCAGATATTTTTGTGGAATACTTATGAAATATAAGATTAGGTATACAATAGAGTAATTTGTATCTCTATAATATTTGAAAGTCTATGTTGTTTCTTAAAATCAAATTTTAAATTATAAAGTAGAACTATTTCTAGTTTACAAATATATATGTATTTATACTCATTGATATGCATTTTGCAGGCCAGGGTTTAATTATGAGATCCTCTCAGAACATTTATTCATTCCATGCTTATTATCTCAAGATATTAATCATCTAATTGATAGTGTTCTTAGAAAAGGATGGTAAAAAAGATTTCTGATTGAGAAAATGACAAAAGGTTTTAAGAATAGGTAGTGTTTTGACTGGTAGAAGAAAACTCTATAGATTTATAAGAGGTATTGAGACTGAGGTGTGTTCATTAGAACATATTATTGGTTTGTTTTTGTGGCCAGTTTTTGAAATCTTTTACTTGTAAAATCTATTACAATAGAACAATAGTAGTTATTCTCAAAAAGATGGAATGTTACAGGCAGATGAAAAATTTTCATTGAGTAAAGCTGGGAAATATAATTGTATTTTTTGGGGCACTAGAGGAAGGCCCTGAGGGGAAAAGGAAAAGAACTGGGATATAATTCTTAGACTGAATTTAGCTACATGGCTTCTCAGGGAAACAAATGCAATAGAGTCTAATATATCATCCTTGATTTTACAATTACCTTTTGCCATAGGACCATAGATGTTTATAAAGGCACCCAAGAACTTCACTTATTTTCCCTAAGGCTTCTTTTACCCCTTGGCCATTTAAATCTCTTTCTCTCTCTCTTTCCCTCTTTACCCTGTCCCCCCATCCCCTACCCATCTCCTTGTGCTGTGGTTCGAACTCAGGGCCTTGGGCCTGCTACACATGTGCTCTACCTATGAGCTACACCCCCAACTCTAAGTCAGTTGCTGGTGACCAGTCTATCCATTTGAGTGTCTATTTTCCAATCCTGACCTATATCTGTCATATTCACAATTTGAGTGGTATTCAAATAGCTCTGGACGTTATTTTTATTAACTTTATGCAATTCTTTATTTCTTGTAATGTTTGCATCACAGGCTGTCTTGGACAGTCATTGAGAGACCAGCAGCCAGCCCTGACTGCACGGCCCTTGATGCGGAATGGGGACTGGTTTTGTGCAGGCCGGGCATACCTGTGTTTTATTGATTTGAAGGAATGCCCGCATAGCATATGGATCGTCCTCCTCAGGGTAAGCCTAGAAGATTGGAGAGAGTAAGACAACAAACGAACCCTCTGTGTTTCTGTCCAAAGTCTGGCTCTTTTGGTGTTCCATCTGTTTACTCTTACCTACTTAGACATCTCTAAGATTTCCCTCAATCAGCGTACTCACATGCTTGATTTCTAACATCTTATAAAACGTTGTTAACATCTGTATGTCCCACTTGTTAGTCTCATTTCTCTCCTTTCTCAGTAGTCGTCATAGTTGTTGCCTGCAATTTTCCTCTTTCTGCTCTCACTCAAGTCTGTGGCACTAAGGATGCACCTCCCCTCCTCTCCTGCCATGTGTGTTAAGGTCACTGGTGACCAGCCTGTTGGGTTACAGAGGAGCCTGCCTCCTACTTGGCTCCTTTGCTGAATCGACCATGCGTACACCTTCCTATACTTCACCTTTGTTTACTGAGCTCTCAGAACAACACACAGGCATTCCTGGTTCTCTTTTAAGCCTTTGAACATGCTTTTTCTTCTCCCAGCCTCTTAACACTGGAGAGGTTCTCTCCTTTTTCCTTAGATTTTCCCTCAGGGATTTATCTGGCCTTATATCTTTACTGCCCATGTGTACCAGGGATGAGCAGATGTCCATCTTTAAGGCAGACCTGTCTCCACACTCAAATATCCAGGCTTACTTGACTTTCCTCAGCCAGGTATCTAATTAGCAGCTGAAATTGTGAAGTAGGAAGAAAAGGTGCAAAGGGGAAGGGGAAGTGGGAGGGGTAGGGAAAAGAAAGAAGGGAATGGAATTAACATGAGAAGAAGAAAAAATGGAAACAAAGGCTTCCTTGATAGGGAGGGGTGGAGGGGTTGAAGGGAGGGCAGGGGAATGGAGAAAAATAAGAACCGAGATGGATCATATAAAGGTGCAGATTTCTAAAGATGAATGTCATTATATTGTGTACCTTAAGTGTGCCAATAAAATTAATTAAATAAAAAAGTATCTGCAATCCACAAATTTAACAGTAGATTCTTTCCCTCTACCTTCTACAAAAATCCAGGACCCAGCCTCAGAGTGTTCTCTGCTGCTCGCACATTGAGCCCAGCTGCTGTCTCATCTCCCTTTGTTCACTGTCCTAGGAGCTGTTTTCTCTGCTTCTACCCTTCCCCGCTTTAGGCTGCTTTGGTCACACCACAGCCTTTAAAGGTCTAAGTCACTTAGGTCATTCTTAGCTCAAAACTTTAACCACTTTCTCCCCTCTCTGTGGGGAAATCCCACCCTCCACAGTGACCCACAAGGCTCCACGTCTGTTTGCTCACCTAGTTTTTTGGCAGCAGCTGTTAATCGTCCCTTCTCTCACACGGCTCCAGTCACCAGAGTCTTCTTCTGTCAGATATCTGCAAGGCTGATTGTCGCAACTCTTTCATTTCTCACTCAAATGTCAGACTGTTAGGCCCTCAGGCCCTCCCTATTCTAAGTTGTCTCTTTTCTGCTTTGTTTCTTTCATCACTAAAATATGAAAGGACCAGAAGGGTGATTTTTTTAGTTTGTTTTATGAAGTGTTATATTTTCATGTACTGTACTTAGCACATAGAAAATTCTAAACAAATACTTACTGAATAAAGACGGAATCAAAACTCAAAAGTCACTTATTCATCATCTGTGGTGTTTGAGGTTGCTTACAATGTTCATTAAATAATGTAAACTCTATAACCTTGGGGACTACTTATATATGAGATTAAGAATTAGGAAATCAAATTACCTAAACCTGAGTTGGCAGTATAGCCCAGTTTTTCTGATTCCAAGCTCTGCCTTTTGTGACCAGGAAGTAAACACTTCCACCCAGGAGAAAGCAGAGTATTTCCAACTGGAATCAGTGCTTGCTGAGACCAGAAGTATCTATTTTTTTAACTATTCTGCTGTCAACACCTGAGAGGGACCACAGCCGATATTAGAGTTTCTACAACTAAATTATCATGTTGGTCCAGCTGATGGCTACTGACATTCTTCTCCTTGACTAAAAGCCAATTTAGGGTATGGTTAGAGGAAGCAGGTTGAGAATTATAACAGAATCACAGCTAGGAATACTGGACATGTTTGCCACAGGCAATGAGTAGCCATGGCCTTGTTCTCCGCTTTCATTTTATGAAATCTTTTATTCGGTCTTCTCTCTCCTCTGTTCTGCCTCCATAGAGAGAAAGGCTGAGAAAACCACTCAAATCAAATAAATACCTTCTAAGAAGATCACTGGAGTGTGAGACTGGTCTTTGAGGGTGCATTTTCTAGTGCTGGGCAGGAGGAGGAAAGAGAAAAAGGATTTGAACAAAAGAGAGAGGATACAAGGGAAATAACAGTGTGAAGAAAGTAATGCCTTCTGTCTCTCTATTGGCTTTCAAGTAGCTTCAGCAGAACTCCATTGCCGACAGGGTATTCTGTATTCCATCCCTTTACAATGGAAAGGCCCAGCCTGCACTGGGCCAAGTGGGCATTTCTCCTGTTGTTTGGAACTTTTCTTAAAGGAGTATTTAATAAGAAAAGAACTGATGTGTATTTAAACTATTTACTCTTCAGATAAAATTAATCCATCCTCTGTAGCAATCCTGAAGCAATCAGTTTTTATTGCAAGGATTATTATAATGCCTTTAATGATGCCTACATCAACTGTTCTGGTGAGAAGGGAAAGAGGGATCTTACATTTTATAGTCCTGCCAATATTTTGACTTTTTTGGAAAGAATATGTATGTGCTGAATACAATTTTGGAAGTGTGAAAAAGAAGTAATGATTCCAAGTTCCTCCACTTAAAAAATACATTGAAGAGCACCGAAAAGAGTCTCTTTTTCAGGCCTGTAGCATGCTGTATGTGGGAGCTGAGAGTTGGTAAGTTGAAGAGAATTGAATGTGACCCTTCCTGTCCACACAGGCAAAGCCGAGAGGAGACTGGCATAACAACTGAGAAGGACTAACGGACAGAATACAGAGAGGGTGGTTTTGTTGATTTGTGGTCTAGATTCCCTCCAGAGAGCAGCCCAGCTCCCGGTTACTCAGTCTTATCTACTGCGATCCAACTTCAAAACTTTAAAATCCCTACAAGAAGTTTTAGCTGCAGCCTCTCACATGTTTTATGGGCATCATGTTATGTTCTCAATATTTTGCTTCAGTTTCCAACATGGATCCTAATCAAAATGTTCAATTCTGGCTCAAGAAGAGAAATTCCTCTTTGCTTTATGTGAGTTTATTCGATGTGGCCACTCTCATTACTAGGCTTATTGGACAAAGGATCTCTCCTATATATTTTGGAAATAAGCATACCGTAAAAGTCACTGATTTCTGTTTGTTTCTGCTTTCATTTTTCCCCCCAATCCAACAATACTGTATGTCATGCGTAGTTGTTTATTTGTGATAGTTAATTTGTGTATTAACTTAGATCTTTGCTCTTGTACTATTCTGGATGTGCCTGTAAGGATGTTTCTGGAAGAGATTAACATTTGAATCTATACCCAGAGCAGTGAGTGTTACCCTTCCCAGCATGGGAGGGTTTCATCTAACTCACTGAAGGCCTGAACAGAATAAAAAGGCTAATATTCCCCTAAAGAAAGGAGAATTCTCCCTGCATGATGTGCCTTTCAGCTACAACATTGCTCTTTTCCTGAGTTGGGCCTTGAACTGTAACATTGGTTCTTACTGGATCTCAAGCTTGCAGACATTCAGATAGAATAACATCATTGGCTCTCCTGGCTCTAGGGCCTTTGGACTTGGACTGGAAATGCGCCCTTGCCTCTTCTGGGTCTCCACCTGGCCAACTGCAGATCCTGAAAATTGCCTGTATTCATAATTGTGTGAGCCAATTCCTTATAATACACCTCTTCTTTTGCTTTTATTTTTTATTAAGTATATTGGTACATTTTAGGTCTACAGTACAGTTACAGTCATCATTGGAATTTTGTACCTTTACATGACTTATCTTGGATCTTAATTTTCCCCATTCCCTAGCCTTCCCTGCAGCTCCTCCACCCTTCCCTGTTTACAAAGACATTATTTCTGTGTTTTTCCTTTTCATATATTTTTTTCCTTTTTTCCCTTTTCCTTACCACTCCCACTTCCTCTACTCTTTTAGACCTTTTCTTCCTATTGTACACTATCATTTATACAATGTGCATCATTTAGCTATAAATATTTCTAGTTTATCATTCTTTATGACTGAGCAGTAGTCCATTAAAAAACAACATCTTTTTTATCCAGTCTCCATTTGATGGACAATTAGGCTGTTACAAACTGTGCCACCATTAACATGGGTGAGCCTATATTGCTGTGATATGATTCTTTTCTTTTGGAAAGATACCCAGCAGAGGAATAGCTGGGTCAAATGGGACTTCTAATCCTAGTTGTTTGAGGTATCTCCATATTGATTTCCATAGTGGTTGCACCAGTTTGCACTCCCACCAACAATGGAGAAGGGTTCCTTTCTCCTCACAGTCCCACCAGCATTTGTTATTGTTTGATTTCATGATAGCAGCCATTCTTTCTGGGGTAAGATAGAATCTAACTGTTGTTTTCATCTGCATCTCTCTAAAGACCAGTGATGTGGAACATTTTTTTCATATGTTTATTTGCTGCTTCCTTGAGAAATGTCTGTTCATTTCAGATGGATTTTTATATTTGAGGGGGTCTGATTTTTTTAGTTCTTTATTCTAGATAGTAGACCTGTGAGGAATGGCTGGTAAACATTTTTTCCCATGTTGTGGGCTGTCTCTTAGCTTTCTGCTTGTGATTTCTTTGTCATTGCAGAAACTTTTTAAAAAGATGAGATCCCAATTGTTTATTCTTTGTGATAGTTCCTGTGCTACTGAGGACTTGTTCATAAAGTCTTTTCCTATGCTTATATCTTCCAGAGTTCTACCTAACTTATCTTCCAGCAAGTTTAGTGTTTCTCTTTTAATATATATATCTTTAGTCTGGTTGGATTTTAGTTTAGTGCATGGTAAAAGATAGGGGTCGAGTTTTAATCTTTGGCAAGTTGAAATCCAGTTTTTCCAGCACCATGTATTTATTTATTTATTTTTGGTTTTGTTTTTGGTACCAGGGATTGAACTCAGGTCCTTGTGCTTGCAAGGCAGGCCGCTGAGCTAAATCCCCGGCCCTTCCAGCACCATTTATTAAAGAGGCTATCTTTCCTCCAGTGAGGCTGGTTGGCTCCTTTGTCAAAGAAGAGGTAGCTGAGTATGTTTGGTGTTGTTTCTGCATCTTATAATCTGTTCCACTGATCCTCAGGTCTGTTTCTTTGCCAGTACCATGCTGTTTTTATCACAGTGGCTTTGTAGTACAGTTTTCAAGTTGGGAATTGTGATACCCTCTGCCATGTCTGTGTTGCATAGAATGGCTTTTGCTAATCTAGGTCTCTTCTGACTCCAGCTGAATTTTTGTATTGTTTTCTCTATTTCTGTAAAATGTACTGTTGAGTTTTCAATATGGATTGTGTCGAATCTGTATAGCAGTTTTGTAAGTATGGCCATTTTCACTATAATGATTCTTCCTACCCAGGAACAAGGGATGTCTTTGTATTTTCTTATACCCTCTTCAGTCTCTGTTTTCAGAGTATTGTAGCCCTCAACATAGAGGTCTTTTGTTTCCTTTGTTAGATTGAGTCCTAGATATTTCATTGTTTGGGATGTTATTGTGAAAAGGATCATTTTCCTATTTTTACTCTCAGTCAGTCTGTTATTTGTGTACAAGAAGGCTATTGATTTTTGAATATTTACCTTGTATCCACCTGAATCTGTCAATTAAGTCTAGAAGTCTTTTGGCAGAGTGTTTTTTAGGTCTTCTATGTAGAGTATCATATCATCAGCAAATAATGACAGTTTTACTTCTTCCTTTCCTAATGAACATAGATGCAGAAAATCTTCAGTAAGACACTGGCAAACAATACAGAGGGTCATCAAGAGGATTATACACCCTTACCCAGTCAGATTTATCCCAGGGATGCAAGGATGGTTCAATAAATGAAATACTGTATATTGACAGTGTCAAGGACAAAAGCCATATGATCATTTCAATAGATGCCGTAAGGCATTTGACAAAATTCAACACCCATTCATGATAAAAACCCTACAGAAAATTGGAACAGATGGTCTTTATCTCAACCTGATAAAGTCTATCTATGAAAAGCTAATAGCCAACATCATACTCAATGGTTAAAAAACTGAAAACCTTCACACTAAAATCAGGAACAAGACAAGGATGTCCACTGTTACCACTCCTGTTCAATATAGTTTTGGAAACATTAGCCACAGCAATTAGACAAGAGAAAGAAATACACCTCTTCTTTTAGTCCTGTCTGTCTAGAGACCTTAACTAATGCATTGTTACAGTATGAACTGTTTGACTATACTCAGCAATTTCTGTGTGCAGTACTCATTGGATCCTTAAGTACTTATCTTTGAGTACTCATTTGTGCCAAAATACTACAAAGAAATGAGCTAATCTTTACCCCCAAATTACACTGCAGTGTCACAAGTACACAGATTTTCAGAAACACCATCCAGCGCAAGATGTTTTCAATGGGGAACTGAGCCAGTCACATCCTGTTTTTTGCAGAGGTGAAGACCCCATTTTGCTTCTGGTTGGTAAAATGTGAGCTACTGAGCAGGTGGGGAAAACATTCCCCATCCTGCGAAAGCACATCAATGGCTTGAGTTTGGCTCTTACCTCTTCCCCATTTCTATTTATGTGACCATGGGCAAATTAACCTTTGTATATTTTTTGAGAAGTAAAAAAGGAATAAAAAATTACATGTTCTACCATTTTTATTAGGTAATACAGGATATTTAGAACAATTCAGAGCAGTGCCTGCCACCTCCCGCATTTTCTCAAACCTAACATGTTAGCAGTTGTAAGATGCTTCATTATTGTATGTACTAGAAGAAAAGGAAAAGTAATGCCAGTTGTTAAGTGACATTAGTTGTACCACCCACTGGTGTTTTAAAAGATCAACAAAATATGCATCTTAAAATCAATACAATAATACAATAGTTGGTGTCACATAAATAAAATCCTGATTCAGATGAACTGATTATTCAGTATGGTCACAAGTTGGAATAGAAAAATAATTCCACTTCCAGTTGTGGGTTGTTCTTTAAGTAGCTGGCAGTGGAGTTCCAAGCAAGCGGTATTGTTCCTGAATGTCCAAATTACTCCTTGAGTATTCTAAACAGTTAATAAATGACATTTATTTCATTTTCTTCATGAAGCTTAGAGCTGCCTTCATTACAGACTCATAAGGTCAGTTAATCATCTACTTAGGCAGGATGTGTTTTTATGGACCAGTCGTTTGCGTCCTCTTTCTGTTTATCCTTTGAGACTCTAACCTTGGCTATGGTTGTGCTTGACTCCAGGACCAGTGAGGGAGTGAGAAAGGTGGACCCTAATCTGACAGGGGTGGTTCCTTTATATAAGGAGGACAAATCACCATAACCTTTGTCCCCTCCATGCTCCAAGGTGGCTGTCTGCAGGCCAGCAAGAACCCTCATCACCAGTGATTGGGTCAGGTGACACCTTGGCTTTGGATTTGAAGCTTTCAGAACTTGAGAAAAAAATATTTGTCCTTTGAGCCTCCTGGTCTGTAGTATTCAGTTCTGGCAGCAGAGCAGATAGATGTGTAGTCATCCAGAGGGAGGGCGGACACTGGATCCCTCCTGGCCTCTCCAGAGGGCCTGTCATGAGCAGTCAAGGAGCGGTCGGCCTGAAGTGCTTATTTGCAATATGGAAACCAAAATCAGCATCTTCCCATCTTTGCTTTCTTGCTTATTCACTGCCAATGTCTTATCCTACTTTGCTGACATGGTAAATTAATCTTATTTTTTAAAGGGCTGGGATGGAGCTCAGTGGTGTAGCACCTGCCTGGCAAGTGCAAAGTCCTGAGTTAGAGTCCCAGTACTGGGAAAGAAATAGAATTACTTTTATTTTTATAATTGTATATAACTTCCCGTGGGAGGCCAGACGTCTTCTTGTGAGCATCTAATTTGATTTAGAGCACATCGCTTTCTATGCATGTTTTCTCTAAGTAGCAGAGTGAAGTTTCTCACTAATAGTTTGATTGACTGGGCATTGGCTGCACTTCTTTGTTACAAGTGAGGCTTTGGCTTTGTTTTCACCATGAGTTCAACTTTGCTTTGACCAATATTTAAGATACTTTGGTCAAAATACAATTTAGGCACATACACAGTGCCTGTTAATTCATAAAGTCAGTATATGTTAGTACTTACAGTAAAAAAGAAATTAAATAGAAACATGGAAAAAAGATAACATGAGCGGGCAGGTCAGAATCAAAGAATGGCTGTTTGTCGCCAAGCTTGTCTTTGTGGATAAAATGTCTCAATTATGGGATACTGTGAAGATGGTTTTATTTTGAAGCACATACACCAACAGACACTAAGGGAAATGTTAACTGCTGGAACCCTTGGGGTGACCTCTTTTCGTGGATAGATGAGGATGCTTATGATTCACAGGGCGATTTATGTGTCAGTGGACGTATCTGAAACGTGTGTGTTTCGAGGGTACTTGCAAAGATTTCCTTTCATTACTTTCTAAGCATCGTCTCTACAATCTTGTTTACATTATCTTTTTTTTTTATTTATTTTTTTTATTGAGTTTATTGGTACATTTAGGGATACAGTACAGTTACATTCATTGTTGGGATCATGTACCTTTACATGGCAAGTCTTGATTCTCATTTTTTTCCCCTTACCTCTGCCCTCCCTTCACCCCCTCCTCCCCTCCCCATCTACAAACACTTTATTTTCATCTTTTCATTCTCTCACATTTTTTTCTTTTCCCTTTTTGTTCTTCCCCTACGTATCACACCTTCCCTACACCTTTAGCTCCTTTCCTCCCATTTCTAAATGTCAGTAATCTTATTAGAATCTTATGCATTGTTGCAGAATATTCACACCAGGGAAACTATTCGGTATTTACGCATGTGTGACGTATTTATTTCACTTAGGAGTATATCTTCAATATGTATCCATTTTCCTATGAATGAATCTATTCTCTCGCTCTTTATGGCTGAGTAATATTCCATTTTATAGAAAAACCACAACTTCTTTATCCAGTTTCCAACGGATGGGCAAATAGGTTGTTTCCAAGATTTAGCTATTACAAACTGTGCCGCTATAAACATGGGTGCTCATACTTCTCTGTGATATGATTCTTTTAGTTCTCTTGGAAAGATACCCAGCAGAGGGATGGCTGGGTCAAATGGAACCTCCAGTCCAAGCTCTTTGAGGTATCTCCATATTGATTTCCATAGTGGTTGCACTAGTCTGCACTCCCACCAACAATGGAGGAGGGTTCCTTTCTCCCCACAACCCCGCCAACATTTGTTATTGTGTGATTTCTTGATAGCAGCCCTTCTTTGTGGGGTGAGGTGGAATCTTAGTGTTGTTTTCATCTGCATCTCTCGAATGACCAGTGATGTGGAACATTTTTTCATATATTTTCTTGCTGCTTTCACTTCTTTGTATGAGAAATGTCTGTTCATTTCGGATGCCCATTTTTGGATCGGGTCTTTATATTTGGGGGGACTGATTGTTTTGAGTTCTTTATATATCCTTGATAATAGTCCTTTGTCTGAGGTACAGCTGGTAAAAATTTTTTCCCACATTGTAGATTGTCTCTTAGTTCTGCTAATGGTTTCTTTTGAAGTACAGAAGCTTTTTAGTAAAATGAGATCCCAGTTGTTGATTCTTTCTGCTAGTTCCCGTGCTACTGAGGATTTGTTCATAAAGTCTTTTCCTATACCAATGTCTTCCAGAGTTCTGCCTAACTTACTTTCCAGCAAGTTTAATGTTTCTGTTTTAATATTTAGATCTTTAATCCATTTGGATTTTAATTTAGTGCATGGCGAAAGATAAGGGTCTAATTTTAATCTGTGACAGGTTGATATCCAGTTTTTCCAACACCATTTATTAAAGAGGCTATCTTTCCTCCACTGAGGATGGTGAGCTCCTTTGTCGAAGATGAGGTAGCTGAGTACATCTGCATTTGTTTTTGTGTCTTCCAGTCTGTTCCATTGATCCTCAGGCCTATTTCTTTGCCAGTACCATGCTGATTTTATCACAGTGGCTTTGTAGTATAGTTTCAAATTGGGAATTGTTACACCTGGTGCCATGTGACTGTTGCCTATAATGGCTTTTGCTATTCTAGGTCTCTTGTGGTTCCAAATGAATTTTTGGATTCTTTTTTCTAGTTCTGTGAAATATAGTGTTGGAATTTCAATTGGCATTGCATTGAATGTATATAGCAGTTTCGGTAGTATGGCCTATTTCACTATGTTGATTCTTCCTACCCAGGAGCAGGGGATATCTTTCCATTTTTTTATATCCTCTTCGATTTCTTTTTTCAGAGTGCTGTAGTTTTCAGTGTAGAGATCTTTTGTTTCTTTTGTTAGATTGATTCCTAGATACTTCATTTTTTTGGATGCTATTGTAAAAGGAATTTTTTCCCTTATTTCTCTTTCTGTCTGTCTGTTATTTGTGTATAGAAAGGCTATTGATTTTTGGGTATTCACCTTGTATCCAGATACTTTACTGAATCTGTCAATTAAGTCTAGAACTTTTTTGGTGGAGTTTTTTGGATCTTCAATGTAGAGTATCATATCATCAGCAAATAATGATAGTTTAACTTCTTCCTTTCCTATCTTTATTGCTTTAATACATTATCTTTAATCGTAGCAAACAAGTAACAAATCGTGTCGTGTGCCATGACATACCATTGTCACACAGAGCAGACTTTTGTCTAGTGTGGGAGGGGCTCTGAATGCTCTGCTCACTCACGTGACCGTGGGCCGGACATTTCAAGTTCTTGCTGCTTATGCGGCAGTCACCCCAGAGTGAATGATCTGGGGAGCAAGAACAAAAGCCTCCTCGCCTTCCCCATGACGTACTGTAAAGAACAACTCTGACACAACAGGAGAAGCTACTGCAGAAAGGCATGGATACCAGAAGGTGGGCAAATTGGGGAGCACTTTGAGGGCGGCCACTCCACTTGACATGTGATGTGCACTTAGCTTGTCAGAGGCTGTCTTCCTAGAAATGAAACTTTGAGCAGAACGATAGACACATATGATGGAAATACTCAGATGGAGTCACAAGTGTGGCTTCACTCAACAGTAGGCTCAGTTTTGGTCCTGAAAATTGCTGATCATCTTCCACTAAATTCTCTTTACATTAAATTAGCTCAAATCAGTTTCTGTTGTTGTAACACAAGACTCCTAACTGATAAAAAATAACTGCAATGTAAGTTAAACTTAAAAGCATGTACAATGCCAAACCTATTTATTTATGTAATTTATGGAAGCCAGGTTTGCCCTTATTGGCAATGGGAGATACAAATATAGAATTGAAAGAGTAGCTAGACCTTGAAGTGCTAGATTAAAATTGAAGACATCAGGCAGGGGCATGGGGAAAAAATGAGAACCAAGACCTGTCATGGAAAGGTACAAGATCCCATTGATGAATGTAACTACTGTATACCTGAAATGTACCAATAAACTCGATGAGAAAAAAAAAATGAAGACATCAGCTTGGATTCATGTGGTACACATTCAAATCACTGCACTGTAGCAATGAGGAAGGCAGCGTACTGAGACTTGGTTTCTATATCTGATGCCCTTCTACCAGAAATAAAGTCTCCCTGGAGAAACGACAGAGACAGGAAAAGCACAGGTTATACCTGGAAGAACTTGTGGGCTAGAAACTTAGTAGATTCCCAAAGAATGATAAGGGTATGTCAGAGACTCAGTATGCAAAGTATGAAAGGCATCTTCCTGTCCAGACTTGAAATAATGTGAACATTAATAGAGACTCAGTCTTACAATAATATTAAGATTCAGGTGGAAATCATCAAAAGATACTAAACTACTGGATAAAATGTTGATGAATGATGAAATAGTTACAGTATCTCTATGTATCTTCTTTCAAATACATATTTATTATAAAAGGAAAGAAATAGAAGAGTGAAAAAGGCTGCCAGATACCATCTTCATCATGTGATTCAAGCTAATAGCACTGAAAATGGGACAAAGGGACATCGTGTGCTTCCTGATATGATGCACTGATAATACAGTGCTCAAAATGCATGAATTTAATTTAATCAAAGTGAAGCAGGACACAAACCATTTTGAAGGACATTGTATAAAATAACTGGCATGTACTCTTTAAAATGTTAAGGTCAAGAAAAAGATTGAAGAATAGATTCTGATTGAAGAAGGCTAATGAGACACAGCAACTGAATGCGTTGCATGCTCCTGGGTTGGAGCCTGAGAGGGGAGAGATAGTTATACTATACAGGCTACCTTTGAGACAACTGGCAAGATTTGACTATAGAGGGCAGATTGTACACTGGCAGTGTATCGTACAAAATTTTCTGACTGCAGTAATTATATGAGAGTTCCACTTTTAGAAATACGGGAATATTTAGGAGTAAGCGGATATCATGTCTACAACTTTCTCTCAAAATGGCTCACAGAAATACCTGACAGAGTGATAGGGACAGCAGATAGGGCCAAATGTTAAGTAGTGAGTCTGGATGTAAGGTCATTAATTTAAACAAATTGCTGTAGATTCAGCATCTTATCTCTGAAGGTCAAGAGTCTGGCCCAGCATGGCTGGATTCTCAGAGTAGGGTGTCACACTAAGTGAAAATCAAAATATTAGCAGATGTTTCTGGAAGATCCTTGGAAAAACAGCTTTCAACTTCATGGTGCCCATTGGCTGAATTCACTTCCTTGTAGTTGTGGGACTGAGTTCTCCAATTCCTTGACAGGGGTCTAGCTCTATCTTCAAGCCAGCGATGGTCCTGCAGACCACCTGCAAAGAGACACACATTCCTAATTGATACTGTCAGTATCTCTGCTTTAAAGAATTCATGAGATCATATTAGCTCCACCTCAGTAATCTAAGTTACACTCTCTCTCTCCAAACCAACCAATTAATAATCTTAATCACATTGCAAAATGCCTTGTGTCATTTAATGTAACATAACCGTGGGTGTAACCTTAGGAGCTGGGAGTCCTGGAGGCCAAATATCTGCATTCTATAGGGTCAGAGTTATTTTCTGCATTCTTCTTACTACTTTTCTAGAAAATTTAAATTACATCAAAATAAAATGTTAAGAAGATTCATAAGTATACCGCAACAAATTGGAGAAAATGTAGTCATTGCATTATTTATGTTCCCAGTGGTTTCATTTTCTCCTAACAGCCCAAGTCTGTTTTTCTCCCTCATTACCTACCAGGCCATCACCACATCAAGCAAGGCACCTGTGAGGTGGTCGCAGTGCACCGATGCTGCAATACGAATCGGATTGAAGAGCGCTCACAGACAGTCAAGTGCTCGTGCTTCCCGGGTCAGGTCGCAGGCACAACTCGAGCTCAGCCTTCCTGCGTTGAAGGTAAGACCTTTCTGTCCAGTTTCTCCAGTATTCCTAGAAGGCCTGCAACTCCGAAGACCTTGCCTGCCTTACAGTCTTTGCTATCCTTAGAAACTTCAGGTGCTTTAAGGTCAGTCAGTGTCAATCCAAAAGTGAACCTAACTCCGAAGCCAGCCATGTCTTGATGAGCAAGGTAAATATTTTGTGATGTTTCTCAGGAGATCCCATTACAGGGCTCCTGGAAAGTGGGGGATCCCATTACAGGGCTCCTGGAAAGATGTGTTTCACTGCCTCCTTGGTCCTTTGTCTCCAAATCTCATCCGGCAAAGCTGTTGTCTCCCCAGATTCACTCTTCCCCCCTTCTTTATGCATTTGTCCCTCAGCAGCCTTGGGGGGTTGGTTCTTGGATCCTCCATAGATAGCCAAATCTGGAGATGCTTAGGTCCTTTATATAAAAAGACATGGTCTTTGCATATAACCTATGCATAACCTCTTGTATATATTTTTTTAAATCTCCAGGTTAATTGTAATACCCAGCATAGTGTAAATACTATATGAAAAGTTGTGTCATGTTGTTTAGGGAACAATGACAAAAATGTCTGCACATTCAGAGAGGGTGCTCTTTTGAAAATGTATTTTCTCCTGTGTCACTTGAGACTGTGGATGCTGAACCCATGAGAAAAGGGGGGCTGATTGTACTGTGCACCTAACATCAGCAGTCTGGCCTTTCCTCCTCATGCTTAGTGTTATAGCATGATTTTTTCTATTATTCCTGGTTTATTATTTTAACAACGATTTATAAATCATCTTTGGAGCAGTTTCCCTGAGAGAGATCATGTATCATTAAATAGACCCTAAGTCCCCTAGCAGATCACCATGGTTAAAAACATGAGTGAATGTTGATAGTTGAAGGTGGAGGCCTAGGACGGATTCCTTTTGGCATCCCTGGCTTCTTCCAGTCAGCATCTTGTTAGAAAGGAGCATCTGTCCCTAGGGGAGCAGATGCATGGGTTATCCCTACAGTAGCTGCTTTACCATATAGATTCTGAGAAAACTCCCTTAGGGGAACCACTCACAGCCTCCTGCATCTCATGGGTGCAGCTCATGGATGCATGTCTGTCAGCAGTTAAAACACAAAGAGACACACAGTCCTAACTCCGGATCTTATGACTGATCGTACAAATACAGTGGATTTACAACCTGCCTCCCCTGCCAAGCACACATTTCCGGGCCCTGTGGTCCTAGTGGTGTGTATCAGCACCTTCCCAGTTGCCTTTTTTTTTTATTTTATTTTTTTAATTTTATTGAGTTTATTGGTACATTTAGGGATACAGTACAGTTACATTCATTGTTGGGATCATGTATCTTTACATGGCAAGTCTTGATTCTCATTTTTTCCCCTTACCTCTGACCTCCCTTCACCCCCTCCTCCCCTCCCCATCTACAAACACTTTATTTTCATCTTTTCATTCTCTCACATTTTTTTCTTTTCCCTTTTTGTTCTTCCCCTACGCATCACACCTTCCCTACACCTTTAGCTCCTTTCTTCCCATTTCTAAATGTCAGTAATCTTA
>NW_022900940.1:2894246-2922589 GCF_012274545.1 Fukomys damarensis | reverse complement strand
CAGGCAGGCAGGCAGGCAGCTGAAAAAACCCCCTCCGGGGTCTTTGGGGCCTTCCTGGTCTGTTGTCGCGCAGGCCGGGGACTCCCGCACAGGCCGGGAGCTCGCGCGCATGTCGCCGGGTGATCGCAGGCAGGCAGGCAGGCAGGCAGGCAGCTGAAAAACCCCAGTTGCCTTTAAAGCAGGAAGGAGACAGTGGAAAACTTCCCATCTGTAATTCCTTATCAGAAATCCTATGGGCCAAATGTGTTGCTGAACTTCACAGATGCTCTCCTGTGCCCTGTTGGAGGGAAGATTCAGGGTTTGTTCAAGTTTTATAAGGGTAACATAGCACATACGCCATTGATTACCTAATAGACCTATTGTGTTCTCTAATTATACACCATAATCGTATACACTTCTGTCATGCAGTACATGAATAATCATGCAGAATGGTACCAGGGGATACGAAGCACCTCAGGTTAATTCAAGTCAGCTCTTGCTGTCATCTTATGGAAAACCATTCCCTTTTTGGAGCTCTTTCCATTTGGGGATTTCTGATAAAGAATGGTAAGCCTAGAAAAGGAGGTGAGGATCTGTGACATTAAAAAATGAAATTTGAATGAAAATTGCCAGATCTTGTATCCTCAGCCAGGACTGTAGAACATGTTTATCTTCTGTACTAGTCAATTCCCAGTCATGTCTACGCCATCTCCTCGCTGTCTCTTAAGCAGTTCACTTCTCCCATCCTTATTATATCTCCACAGTCCGGGGCCAACACAACGTTTGCTTAGCTTAGATTTCCTAGTCTTTCATTTCCCATCCTGTGGCTAGCATGGTCTTTCCACACACGCAGAGCTATCTTTCATTCTCAAAACTATGCTTAGGATACTTGTCACTGTCTTTAGGAAAAAGCCTGGGACTCCTTACCACGTCTCACCGAGCCCCACATGATCTGGCTGTGCGCCACTTCTCCCTTTAAACCAGTCCACATTGGCTGAACTAAAACCCTTCCCACTCCCTCTCATCTCTTCATATTCTTTTTTCCTGAATTATTGGCTTCCCTGTCATGACCCGTGTTTGCCTTCAAATCTCCTGTATGTTCTGTTTCCCCATACTTCTGACTCATGGCATGCATTCCATTTTGTACAAGCTTGCTGAATGTCTACCTTCCTGCCAGTCTGGAAGCGGCTTGTGGGCAGGGGTGGGCTCCTATTTTCACCTCTGCGTTGGCCGACCATGAACTAGTTTAAGTTCATGGCGGAAGGAAGGTTGACTCATTGTCACTAATCACAGTATGCTCTCCAAAGGAAACAACTGCAGTTGCCTGCCTCTGTAGGTTTTAAAGTTCTTAGAGGAACTTGTGAATCATAATGTAAACTATTTTTATATCCTGTCGAGCCAAGAATATTCAGATTTAAAGTCTTCCATAGACTGTTTTACAGTAATTACCATTTTTATTGGGGCCTGAGAAGTAGACAGAGTAACGACTGTTACCATCTTTGCCTAAGAAAATATGAATACCTTGCCTGCATTAGACAAATAAATGACATAAAATACATGTTCACGATCATATGAAGAATGTACTAAGCGGGCTTATTACAGTGGCCTCCTGGGGAAGAATGCAAAATGGCCACCTGTGTGCTGGACAGCTGGAGGAACCCAGTTAAGTTTGAAGGCCTAAAGCTCAGGGCAGCATCCAATGTGAGTCCAAGTGAAAAAGCTGCAGGATGTGTGTCGGAAGGCTGAGGGGCCTGTGTTGGAGCCCGAAGGAACTGGGGACAAATATGCAAAGGAACGGCAAAGACAAAGCTCCTTCAAAGCAGTAGAGGGAAAAGTTCCCCGTGCTTTCCCTTTTGGATTATATCCAGGCTACGATCCCATTGGCTGGGGCCACCCACATCTTGGTTGAGTATTCTTTCCTCAGTTTGTGGCCTACATGTTAATCATCCACAGATAAACCCAGAATTGTTCTTCTAAACCACTGTGCTCTACAATCACTTTACCCTAAACCAACTTGTCTTAAATTAGACAAAATCTCCTTTGGCAACCACCCTTGGCGTAGCTATCTCTTTGGTCAATATATTTTTCTATGTGTTTGTGTACTTGGAGGTAAATATGTAGCCATTAGTGGTAGATTTCAATATGAATGTTTCTTCACAAATAGCACCACAATGAATATTTCTTAGCCCATGTGCTTTTTATTTTTGTCAGTATTAAGTTGCAGAGATCTGCAGGTACCAAATGATCTAATTGGGATTTTTTTACCTGTCCCATGCCATGCCATTGAATGGATAGGTGATAATTCACTTAAGTATTTCTCTGTTCATGGAAGTTTTGGTTGTATCTGTGGCAAAGCAAACAGTCTTACAGGCTAACTAAATGACTTCCTTAGCTTCACAGAATCAGTGATGGAGACTATTATGTGGCATCTGCATCTCTAGAACTTTCATTGAAGACGCAAATGCTCTTTCTACTTTATGTGTGTATGAAGAGATAGCTCTACGTGATGATGAGATGTCAGTGTAGCTGTGCATATGTCAATGTGGCTATTATGGACTTACATTTAAACAGGTACTTGTAGCTAGAAACTTCATATTGCAAAAATGCAGAATATACTATACATAACCATGTAACTTCAGTGTAACACTTATGGCCAGAGAATAACAACATCCCAAAAGGTCAGATTGTGACTGTGTCTTCCCCTGCATATCTCCCACAGCTGGCATCACCTACAAACAGTCAGTGTTCCACACAGTTTATTGGATCAAAGTCAGCAAGGAGCTCCAGTTAAGCTTTAGTTAGGATGTATGTCTGTTTCCTATCCCCTAATCTTCTGTCTTTTATCTGAATGTTTCCACTGGGGCTTTTTAGCTTTATCTGTTTAATCTTTATCCCTTAATAATTATGCAGTATCATGCTGTTAATTGGCATATGGGAAGACCCATTCTTTGCTGATACGTTCCTGTTATCTTATTTGTCAATAAGAAGAGTGGATCTAAAATATAAAATTCACTTGAATTTACATTTAAATTAAAACAAGGGCAAGAAGATATCAGATCAGGGCACTAATGTTGATGCAGAAATTGGAATATCTTTTTTGCATTTTTGTTAATCTGAACCCAAGATACTTATCTAGTATTTCCATTGTTTTTCCTGGAAAACTATAGCTTTTATTGGTTAAACAGAAAAATCAGCTGTTTTATCCTTCCTCCCCCAAGTTTTTTTGGTTATAATTAACTTATGAAATCCCCTTGTATTATTGAAATGCATCTTTGATACATGTTCAGGATTTGGGAGGAGAAATGGGGAACTACTTCATTGAGACACTGGTTCCTTGGGTCTTGAACCAGACAACTGTTCAGTTGGTAAGCATTCTTCCTTTTGAATCTGGCCTACACAAGCCTGCTTTGTGGTGGGAGATATATTCTGTGCATTTATCAAAATACAGCTGTACAGAGATAATGCTGAATGGTTTTATGATAACGTGAGATAAATGTGTAGTACAAGGAAGCATAATTTATTGTGTCAAAACGAATGCTTTCTAAACATTGGATTTAAAAGAGATTAATAAGATGAAAGCTTTGGAATGGAAGAGTTACTTTTAAGACTACTTTAAAAAATCTGACAATGCCCTAGAACTGGTTTAGTTAGGAACAAGAGTTACTGTCTGGACTGCAGACAATGCTCATGGATTTATAGACTGTGCTATGGAACATAAGCCTTCTCTTTGTGTTTTCATTGGAATTTTAAGTTGGACATGTTTTCCATGCCACCTAAAAGATAAAGCAGTTTTCTGAGTTTTTGTCAGCAATCCATGCATTACAGTATTACCTTGGGTGTTGGAAGGGCATGTGCATTGCACATAGTTCAACAAATTGTAATGGAGCAGCCTACTCTGACCTCGTGCTGGGGGACGGAATGAGGCTAAGACTCAAGTCCTGCTTTCCGAGGAGTCCACAGTTCATGAGACACAGATCAGGTCTCATAAGTGAAGGACTTGGTGGCAGAACAGAGAAGGGATCCGAGATGGGCCCTCTGGGAAGCAGTGGACCTGAATCTACTAGGTAGAAGGCTGGGAGGATTGGGGAATTTAGAGAACGAGGCAGCACAAAGCTTATGAGAATGAGTGGGAAACATCTGGGAATCAGAAATAGATTTGTATGCCGGGAAATGACAAGACACACGACTGGAGAGGTAAACAGAGATTTTGATGTTGCAGTAGGATTTAATTCCTTCTGGGAATTTTCATTTTGGAAGAGTAGGTGAACAGAGTGTGTCAATAAATGAAGCTATGGATAGAGTTCTTCTAAAGCACCATAGGATTTCTGAAGAGGAAAAAAATGCAATTTCTTTTCATTTTACAGGTCACCTTGTTGGCATAGGTTTTATGGGGGTGCCAGGATTTATGTGTAACAGCAAGCAAGTGGGAGGCACAATGACTTCAGACCTGTGCTGTTGCCCATGTAGCGGACAGCAGGGAGACAGAGTAGACGTGGCATGGTGTTTACCATAGATTAGAATTGTTTTCATACGCCAAAGCTTTGAGCAGGTCTTGAGCTGAGCAGGCCTAAAAACTATACATTAATGTTTCTCAAACAGGGGTGATTTTGTCCCTCTGAGGATACCTGCCACTTTGGAGTGTCCACTGGCATCTATTAGGCAGAGGCCATGGATGCTACTGAACCTCTGCAGTACCCAGGACAGACTCCGCATAAAGATTCAATTGGCCTCAAATGTTGGTAGTTTGAAGGTTAAGAAACCCTGGCTTAGAAGTCCCTGGTGTGTGGGGATGATGCTGTGTGTGGCTGCACTTAGCAAGGAGAACACACTCAGTTTACCAAGATCAGTCTGTGTAGTACTGATTTGTGCACCAACTCATGTGGGGGCCTCTGTACTTTGAATATAAACCAGACTGTTTTATTGGCAGAAGGTGCGAATAAGTGAGATTCCTTTAAAATTATTAGTATTCTTCTGCTGCTATGTGTGCCATGTGGCTTAAGTTGGCATCGTTTCTTTTCTCAAAACAATAATATAAAAGTTAACAAATGGCTTTGTTCTACAAGAACACAGAGAGCATATTGAAATAATAGAACAAAATAACAAAGGTGCATTAAAATCTCAGAGCATATTCTAGGAGACACATACCAGGAAGATGTTTTCTTAATCATTCTGCCCATAGCTGAAGTGTAAAAATACACCACCTTAAATCTATGTAAATGTAACTGAGTCAATACATGAAAGACTATCTCTTGAAAAGTGAGATTCAAAGATGTGCTTATCTAAGTGGCTACATAAATACATAATTGCATTTTGTTGAACTGAGTAATATTTTATAAACTAGTTTAGAAAATTCATCAAAAGCAAAACAGCTAATTAGTCACATTAAGTTTTCACTTAGAAAAGAGCATTTTAGAATTGACTGGTCACTTCCACTGTCTTTTTGTCCTTTTTTTTTGTATCAATCTAGAAATTCATTATAGTTGGCATCTTGAGACTAGTGGATATTATGTGTTTTCTAAATCAGGAAGCCTGGGGCTTTTAAAAGATTATTATTTTGAACAGAAGTAGTGAGGCACTTTTTCCTTTAAGGGGTATTATGATAATGTAGGAAGAAGACAATGTTTGCCTTCTACAAATGTATTTTCCTAAGAAGATAATACTCAGAAAAATGAGAAGACATTGTCAATAGTCAGTCTAAGAGTCCAACCCCTGGCCCATTGTCACAGCCTGAAGTTATATTCAGGATACACAAGAAGATTCAACTTTCTCGCTGTCTAATCAACTTGTTCTTGTCAGCTTCACCTCCAAGTCAGTTCTTGCCTTTGCTGGGAGCCCTAGGTCCTAAACTCATAATGGAAACTGGAGCTGAGAGTTGGGTTACTGTGTGGCTACTTTGTGTCTCTTCTTTTTCTTTTTCTCTCATTGAGTTTATTGGTACATTTTAGGTATACAGTATAGTTACATTCATCATTGGGATCTTGTAACTCTACATGACAGGTCTTGGTTCTCATTTTTTCCCCTTACCCCTGCCCTCCCTTCATCTCTCTTCTTTCTGAAAGAGCTTTTGCTCTTAGGTCTTTCATGGAAGAGACACATCACGGGCAAAATATCTATCGGTGGGGACACCTTCCCCAGTACACTCTTCTGTAAGATATGAAAGTGATTTTTATTTTTAAGGATTCTATGGCACATTTACCTATATAGGAGAATCACTCCATATTTTGCAATTCAGTGAAGGGAAACCGGTAAACAAGTTTCCAAGACTTTGAACTTGTTTCCTTTAAGTCATTTGAAAGCATATGCATAGTACTTTATTTATAGTTTAGATGTGGCATGCTTTTCCACAATAGACACCTGAATCCGTTACTTGCTATTTCTCCCCTCAAGCTTTTTCCAGGTTTTTGGCATCAGGAGCATCGTGTGTCTCCACGGGCCCTGGAGGTGCTGATGTGCTCTGGCAGTGATGCTCAGATACTCTGATTCATTTTGTTCCTATGCAGGGCTCGCCCCTCAGCTGGTGTTTCCTGTTAGAGTTCTTTCTGTCCTGCTGCTATCCCTTGCAAGCTACTTTTCTAGGCCCCAGGTTTCCCAGTCTTACTGAACTGCTTCGCTCACACACCTTCCATGGCTCACTACTGTTTAGAGAACCAAGTAAAACCAAGAGCTCCTGAAGGTTTCTTCCCAGATTTTCTCCTTAACTGGTGTCCACTGCTTCCCTGTTGCCCTCTCCCTTGAGCCACGAGGGTTTGCTGTGGGACAGTCAGTGAGCCCCAACCCTGCTCTACTTGTTAGATCAGTGGTCACCTTAGTCACCTATCAAGTCTTCTTTCACAGAGCTCTGGTCCCTTTCCAGAAAACCACATCCACTTGGGACCAAACCCAAGCTTCAGAGAACAAGCGATGACTGGTTAGCACTATGTGAAATAGCACATATCCTGTACATGTATGGAATGTCACACTGTACCCCATACACAAGTGCAATCAGTACATGCTAATCAGAAAAATTTAAAACATGTGCACCAGGACAGAAATAACTACCCTGATTTGATCATTACACACTGTATCTCTGTGTTAAAATATTATACCACAGTCCATACACTTGTATAATTGGAATAATAAAAATAAGTGAAGTATCTTACCTGGTGGTATAGTAGAAAGACTTCAGAACAGAGAGAAAGATGCCCTTGCTTCTAGTGCCTCTCTACCCTTAGTTTACCAACTTCGCAGAAAACTCTGATTTTTATTCTGGTTCCACCTGCCTCCTTTTCCTGCTTTGGAAGCTTACTGGTACAACTGGAAAAGGAATAATAAAGACACTTTGAAAATGACACAGCCCCCCTGCATTTGTGAGATTGTTGTGATATTTGGGGCCAGAAAATAAAGGAAATGTAGTTTATATGTGCACAATGGAATATTATTCATCGTAGAAAAAAAATTCTGCCATCTTTTGTCAGCATAGATGAACCTGGAGGACACTAAGCTAAGTTGAAGAAGCCAGGCACAGAAATACAAATCTTGTATCATCTCATTCATGTATGGAATGTAAAAAAGTAGAATTGTGGTTTCCAGGGCTGGGAGTAGGGGGTGGAAAGATATGGGTCAAAAGATAGAAACATTCAGTAGAGATAAGTTCTGGGTATCTAATGTATAGCACAAATGATGGATGAATTAATTTTTGGGAATCATTATACAATGTGTAGGTATATCAGATCATGTTGTATATATAACTTAACTATGCAATCTTTTTTTTTCAGCTTTAATTGAGTTTATTGGTACATTTTAGGGATACAGTACAGTTACATTCATTGTTGGGATCTTGTACCTCTATATGACAAGTCTTGATTCTCATTTTTTCCCCTTACCCCTGCCCTCCCTTCATGCCCTCCTCCCCTCCCCATCTACAAACACTTTATTTTCATCTTTTCATATGCAATCTTTACATGTCAATATATTTTTTAAAAAGCCACGGGTCTTACATCTCTCTAATTAAAAAAAAACAAAACAAAACTATAATTCAGTGGTGGCACACCTATGGCTGGAATGTTTTTTCTTTTAAGACAAGAGATGTTAAGGTATGAGTTGTTTTTTTCTGAACCAAAACCTCAATATTCAGGGTTAACTGCATTGTTGGCATTTGCAGTAAATAAGTGGGTTTTGGGTTGCAGTTTGGGTACTCGTCTCTAAAAGGTTCAAAGGTTCACCAACACTGCTATACTTTTTTCTATCAAAGGAAAAGCCAAAATATCCACTGGGGTGTGTTTTCTATGTGAGTGCTGTGTTTCAACAAGAGAAAAGGGGACAATTCTATTGGCCTCACCTCTTCTCTGATAATTTTGTTCACCTTCAAGGGTTAATCACAATCCTTTTTTTTGGCCCTGTGAATCTGTGGTATTTAGTGAGATGATGAAATTTCTTCTATTTCTGTCCCAGAGATGTGGGATGCTATTTTCTGCTTTATAAGCTTAAAACAGAAATCATTTTATGGGGAGACTACTCTGGGGATGGTGAGGTGAAAATGAGTGCACGAGTGAAGTAGTTGAAACTATTCACTCAGCTAGCTGTGTGGGGAAAGGCCCAGCCCTCCTATTTTAGTTGGCAACCACTACCTGGAATACCCTTTAGGGGTGCAGTTTTACTGCATTCTTCCCTTGCTTTTAATGACCAAATAGCACCTACATGACTCCATTGCAGGATCAACACCACTGGACCATGCCACCCAAAATGTCTATGGTCAAATCACTAACCTTTCCTGAGAACACAATGGCTCATCCAAAGTTGGTGGAGTTCCTTACATGGATTCACTTTCTCCTTTTGACATCTGGGGCAAGGATATATTTTCATCCCCGTTTCTTAAGTGAAGGGACTGTGCTGAAGAGAAGTTGGAGAACTAGTCCAAAGTCATTAAAAATATAGACGGTAATACAACCATATACAAACTCAGGCAGACCTACCATGAAGTCTTTCCTCACCAGCTGTATCACAGAGAGCCAACTACAGAAAAGGGAGCATTTGATTTTGCAGAGGACTTGGATGATTGGATTCTTTAAAATTGTTTATTATGGTGCAGTGTTAGCTGTTTTGGAATCTAATTTGTACTAATTTGTGTTTAATTTTGTTTTGTCCATATGACCTCTGTCTTCCAGCTTCTATTGTGATTCAGAAATGGTGGTGTCACATGAACCCATGCTTGGAAGGAGAGGATTGCAAAGTACTGCCCGATTACTCAGGTTGGTCCTGTAGCAGTGGGAATAAAGTCAAAACCACGAAGGCAAGTATAGACAAAACACACCTCTCATTTACAACAGCAATGCCTTGTTAATTATAGGGCTTCCCTCTGATTTCGTCCTGCCATAAACAAAGTGGCATTATTGTATGTTGCCAAGTCGGCTTCAGCTGTGTCCCCTATGGCTTTGGCCTTGTAGAAAAGCCACTCTTTTAACACCACTCTCTGTTCCAGGTTTTATACAGCAAGTGATTTGGTGGGTGAACTATTAGTTTAGGCAGGGCCAATAAATTCATGCCTGCTCCTTCATGAGCCCAATTTAAAGGGCAAGTTTCAGAGGTGACAGAGGTGTGCATCAAAGCAGCATGGCAAGCAAGGATCCATACAGATGATTAACTCAAGGAGAAATACCTGCTACCTTAACAGAGAGTAAATGGTTGAAGGCCCTTAGTCAAGTCTTATGGGTCAACAGCTCCCTTTCTAATAGTCCTCTTTGCAGTCCTTGTCTCTGAAGGGCGTCCTTGTCTACCCCATTTTCAACTAAAAATCTATCTTTTCTCCAGTCTCCCTGTGTCCCAGGGGTTTGTACTTGAGATTTTTACCACCCATCCTTCCATGACTCCTCATAGCCATAGTTCCTATTCTCATTCCATCCACCATCTCGTCCAGACTGTATCCTCTGTACAATGGCTACGGACCTCTACGAAACGCCTGTCTTCTAAGTTAGTCTAGCAGCTTTCCTTGGGTCTTTGGCCCACTGGCATCTGCCTGTTCCGCCTATCATAGTTAATCTGGCCTCTTTTAGTCCTGGTTTGCTCTGCTCCAGACCTCCTGGCCTTCTCTTAGTCCCCCTCATCAGGGCACTCTGCAGTGCTGATTCCTCTTTATGGAATGTGCTTCCTTCCCTCCCTCATCCCTCTCTCGTCCCTCCCTCCCTAATAAACCTATGTTTTTTCAGGGAATTTGATCCTGATTGGATGCATGGCCCTGTATCTCTGAGCATTTACTATGGCCACATTTCACATGGATGGCTACACTCATTTGCTTATTATCCACAGCTTGCTGGTCAATGGGGTGCTGGGAAGCCAGGCCCTATGTCTGTTTTGCTCACCGTGGTAGTCCTAGAGCCAATTGAATGCCTTGGTGAGTAATTCCTGGCAAAAAAATTAGTCACAGAAATCATTGGGAGATTATCAGAGTTGGATGTATACAGTCTTTGCATGTCATTACTGAATGAAGTGATGCTTTGGTTCATGTAGCTGAGATTTGGCCCTGAGGATATATAATGTAGCATGACCAACTTCTCAACTTATCCTTCCCATGTATGAATATTTTGAATAACTAAGCACCAAGAGTTCTCATTTACCTTCTCCAGTCATTGAGATTAAATGCAGACTACTCCCCCTCAGAGTGTATGTAAAGTATAATAAACAAGATGCTACAAAATATGTGCACAAATATGCTGTTAATATGAGATTAAATGAAAAATAATATATATATGATTTTAAACATATAAAATATATATGATTTTATACGTTTTAAATTAAATACAACTTTAGCTGACATTATCATACCCCAAATAATCAACAGAATATTAAGTCAGTTGACTAGTTCCTTATTGTAGTTGAAATCATCATGGCAAAATGAAGACCATTTTCAACATGAATTGCTGTTATCACGTAAGCTGTCACCATTAGTGATATTGTTATGACTTGATTTATACTTGGTCCTCTGTGTCTGTACCCACAGGGTCTGAATTTAAGGAATCAATTGCAGATGAAAAGTATTGGAAAACCTTAATTGCATCTATATGGAACTTTTACAGACTTTTCTTGTCCTTATTCCCTAAAACATAACACAAACTATTCCCATAGCATTTGCACTATGTGGGGTATAACAAGGAACCCACAGGTGACTTAAAGTAAATGGTAAGAAGTACACAGGTTGCAAGCAAATGCTGCATCACTTTATACAAGGGAATTGAGCTTTTGCAGATTTTGGTATCCATGGCAGTTCTGGAACCAGGTCCCCATGGATACCAAGGGAGGATTGTGTTCTTTTCTATCCAGGGCTTTGCAAGTCCTTGGAGTCATTTGTTGAAGAGCAGGGAGGTTAACACTCCCACCGCCTTTCCCGGCCTTCCTGCCGAGTCATTCCCAGTGAACTTCCCAGCTCGAGTGCTTGCTAAGCAAACCCTGCCTCAGGATTATTCTGCTGTCACGCCTGACCCTTTCAGCCATTTTTCCCTAAGTCCTTCCTAAATAAAAATACTGAAGTCTCTATCAGTGCTAAATTTCTTCTTTCATTATATTTCTTGTAGATTAAGGAATAACACTTGGAAGATGGTATTTATATTGATTTTTAGATAGAGACATAAAATAAGACCATGAACAGAGGCCAACTACATCCCAGAACAAAATGTGTCTAAGTAGTTCTCTTGGTGGAGCAGTTCTCTCTCCCTTTCACTATTTATGTGCAGTTAGAGAGGGAATTAGCAGGAAGCAAACCTTTTGGGGCATTTTGGCTCTATGTGCTGGGAATATAAGTTTGCTCTAGCTAAATCGTCAATGGAAGTGACATTTCATTTAGCACTTGGAAAAGTTGTAGAAACATAACACAGTTCCCCAAGCCATCATGATGCTTGGATTGCTTTTTTTTTTAGTGATATGCCACTTGAGAATAATTTGAAAGTCATAAAACTTTGTTTCCTTTATTAGTCTAAGTCACTGTGACTTGAACTGCATAAAACATTCTCTGTTTGTTGTGAGTTATACCACAGTATAGAATAAAGTCATTTGTGGAGCTGAGACCAGCTTCCGTGGTGGGCTTAGTGCCCTGGAAGCTACATCTTTTTCTTGAAATTGGTGCAGACCACACACCACAGGAGAGAGAGCAGTCCTATAAAGGCAGAGCGATTGCCTGTCTAGAGGGGGTGTTACCTATATAACAAAAGTTTCCATTTTCCTTAAACAGTTCATGCACAGCAGAATCAAAACACAGAGAGGCTCGTAAGCCTCCTATATCAGAATTTTGCATTCTATTTAAATGCAAATATGAGAAGAGTAAGCAGTTGAGATATTAATGCCTTAGATGAAGATATGGAAATAAGAGAGAATTCCCTAACCAGTCATCTTTCCCAGATATAAAACATTGGCATCAAGTTTATTCTACCAGTGTGATTTCAGCATCTCTGGAGAAGGTGCGGCTGCTACTTCCTGTGAGAAAATGTAACTCTCTTTGTTGTCTTGCCTCAATTCTACTGTACCTAATTGAATTCTGGGTTTTGCTGCATTCTCTGGGCTGAATAGTTTTTGCTCATTTCAAATTGTCAGAATTAAGGCTTCTTACAAGAGCATAAAGTCCTCCTAGCCCCAAAGCCAAGCCTTTGCCAGGGCTTTTGTGATGTTTGCCAGTAAAAGTACATCACATCGAATCTTGAGAAACTCATATTTTTTAGTATTCTTATTTTATTCACCCTCTACTAAGTGTGAAGAACTGTATCTTTAGAGGAGTAGCTTTCAATCAGGGGCAGTTTTGTCACTGAGTGGACATTTTGCAATATAGGAGGACAGTTTTTGGTTGTTCTGTGTTGAGGTGGGGATGTTCCTAGCATCTGTGTGTCAATACTGAGGATGCTAGAAAACATCCCACAAAGCACAAGATCATCCCCACAACGAGCCATAACCTGACCCCAAAATTTCAGTAGTTCTCAGGTTGAAAAACAGCTTCAGCAAATAGGGTACTTTTTCCCATAGCTCTTTGCAAGCAAGCTACCCACCTTGTTCTCTTATTTCATTTTGTTCTTCAAAGTTGAAGTGTCCAAAAATTTCTAATTGGAAAATTCCAAGAGGGATGAGGATGAGAATAAAAGTAACTTACACATATTATTTGCTTAAACCTTAAGAGACTTCAAGTTTTGAATTGGCTAATGCTATCTTTTTTTTTTGGTACTGGGGATCGAATTCGGGTCCTTGCACTTGCGAGGCAGGCAGTGGAACCACTGAGCCAAATCCCCGGTGGATAATGCTGTCTTAATAACCTGTGACACCCATACTGGTCAGACCAGAAATAAAAATAATGTATGAGTCGTCATAAACAAATTTTAAAAACAGAAGCACCATTCTCTCTTCAGCAACCACCTTACTGTAACATATAATACATTCAAGTCCTATCCAGTATCTTCTTTCAATGGCTTTCTAACTAAGTGAGATCTTCTGTGTCTTGGGCTACCACCCCCGGTGAATGTCAAGGTTTAATGGCATCACGGTTACCAGTCATTGTGAGGACTTGTTAAAAACACAGTGTGGATCCCATCTCTAGGATATTTTGGAATAGTAAATCTGGACAGGGCTTAGAAAACTATTCTTTAAAACTGTTTTCCTTAGGGTGGTTGTGAGAGCCACCAGTCTTCCTAAGCTCCGCCCTTAATCGGCTTCCAACCTGCTTTCTCCGTCACCAAGATAAACTCTTTGCTCAGTTCCTTCCCTGCTGAGACACCATCACTGGGTCCACCTTGGTAAATAATTCAAAGTATAAGCATCTGGAATTTGCCAGTCACCACATAGCCCATTTAATTCCCAAACTCATGGCTGTCTTCTCACCCTTCCACAATTCCTCTTGTTTTTCAAGATCTATCAGAGACAACTACGTCACCCTGAAGTCTTGTCTCCTCTGAGCTCTCCAGTCAGGATGCCCTGCTGCGTGGGAGTGGAGCTAGTATTGGCACGTTAGTGACTTTGTATCCATCAAAACTTAAAAAATAGCAATAAAATCTTCCACATGCAGTAGGAACAACAATAACCTTAAAGGAAAGGAAATATGAGAGTATCCGATCATCTAACTTTCAGTGTTGTTTCCCATGGTGGGCTGGGCACAGAGACCAAGGCACATGAAATAAGATGTTTTTGAGAATGAGGCCCTTGGTGCAAAGTGATACTTGGCTATGAATGCTTTTGGGTTCTATATAGAGGCATGAAGCATCCAGAAAGAGTGAACGTGACAAAAGCCACCATTTCCCAAGTGGTAATCAATTCATGTATTTCTTTTACTCTTCACTACAACTGAAGGAGACAAGTACCTTTTGTTGATAAGGACCTATGAAGGCTAGGAGATAATTCACTCCAACTAAAAACATGGTTAACCCTATCATCCAACGGATCACACCAAAGACCTTGGATTTCACCTTGTTTCCTTTTCTTACAGCCTATTTCTGAGAAGTCCTGGCTGTTTCCCCTTTCAGCACCTGGGCCAAAGTGATCCCTTTAAACGGAGAGTCCGGCCATGTGTTCCTCATCTCATCTTTATACCTTACCCAGGGAGGGGCAAAAGTCTTTGCACAGTCCTCGCCCCCTTGTTCTTTACCTCTTCCTCTGCCTGGCAAGTTCTTCCAGTTGGTGTGGTCTCCCCTCACTGCCTTGGAGTATCTCCTCAGCTCCCCTTCGTTCCGAATCCTGTGTGTCGCAGTAACCTTTCCTGATTCAGGGTTTCTGTTCTCCATTATCGTGCTTTCCTTTCCTCCATGGTATGCGTTTCCTCCTCAGATTTTCTTTTTCATGTATTTGTTTGTCCCATCTTCTCAGGAATAAGCTATAGCATATGGACAAAACCCACTGCGTTGTCTTGTTTTTGTATGACCCGAGAGCTAAGAATGGATTTCACAGTTTTAAATGGTCGGAAAACAAATAAGAAGAATAACCATATTTTTTAACTCAAAAAAACTATATGAAATATGAATTCTGTACTACTAGTTTTTTTTTTTGAATAAAGCAACACCCTTCAGTTTACCTGTTATCTGTGGCTATTATTGTGAGTAACATAAAGGCAGACTTGTGTGGTGGCTGCAAGGCCTCTAAGTCCTGCCAGGCTGATGATAGGCACCATATTTAATTCTGAGCAGAAAAGGTCTTACAGGTCCTTCTCTAGAATGCAAGCTCCATTAGGACAAGGCTTTCGTTTGGTTTGCTGCAGCATTCCCAAACAAAAGAGCTATTCTATTGTGGAGTACGTAAATAAAGGTCATGCCTATGTTAGTCACCAGCAAGGCTGAAGTTAGAATAAATACCCGGTTGGACCTAAAGACCCAGGCATGATGATTACGCTGTCACATGACATAGTATATTTAAAAATAGTATATTTAAAATTTTTTCTTTGCATATTCATGTTAAAATCTTAAGCTACTTCCTCTCTAGAGTATTGACTAACTTGCAGATTTTTTTACATGACCAAATAAAACTATAGAAACTGCAGTACTCTTTACTCAGATTATAATTAATATGCCCAAATGTTTAAAAATTAGAAATACAACGCCCTTTTTTACAGATTTGTTTCTATTAAATATAGTAGTTTTATAAAATAATCATTTAAAAAAACAGATCAACTGCATTAAAAGGCAAAATTTTGATCTGGACACAATGATTTTAATCAGCATTCATCTGAAAAAATTTCAGTGCCACTAACAACGCATGCTCAGCACACATGTAATGATGGGCCACAAGTGTACCTGACCTGATGGAGTTTTATGACCTCACCAAAACCAGATCTAGGGCACACAATACTCTGTGATAGAGGACATTTTGCATGTTTTCTTTACAATCTAAAAGCAGGACGTGGAAAGGACTTGAAGAGAGGATTAGGTGAGGCTGGTTACAAGATAATGGTACAAACTGACGAGCTACGCCAGTGACACAGGCCGGGACTTACTGTTCCCGTGGCCGGAAGGGCTCTCTGCGGGGTGTGTAGGGTCTCCAATGCTCACTTATTTATTTTGTTTTAGGTAACTCGGTAGCAGAGACAGAGCTGTGCGTTCATCCAGGAGGAGAGGGGCATTTGAATGCAGAGCTCTCTCGTATGGATCACCATCCTCGGTGGAAGAGTGTTCTGGATTTCAGCAAATCCAAATCTGTGACTGAGTACAGTGAGGACTGGCATTCACCTAACTGTCCCTCCCTGCCCTGCTTTATGATTTCATTATACTGAGATGTAACCACTGGCTGCCGCAAAACTGTCATCTGATCTGGATTTGAAAGGAACTCACCTCTGAGATATCCAGGGAGAACAAATCTGAGACATCAAAATAGACGACCTGTAAGAGAACACATGGTCTTCAGCTTCTCTCACTCTTTACAAAGCATCATGGACATATGTTTCAAAGGGTCTTCATTTTATTTATCTTCTGAATTTTTCCTTTAAATGTTGTATTAAAGTGGTTTGAAGGGTACCCAAATAACAAGATTTTGGCAAAAATGTTTATAGGTGTAGATGAATGAACTCCCACCTGATTGGTGAAGAACATCTATTTTATAAATCTGGAACAGATGGGGTTATCGTGCATGCATTTATATTTTTACTTTTGATAACTTACTTTTGATAATTTAAAATGTTTGCCTTTTAGACTTCATTGCTAGGTTAGCAGAAATAAAAAGGGAGCTTTTTAACCTCACTTCCCATTTAACTGAGTTCTAAAAATGCATATCAATTCTAAAATTTTGTAACCAAAGCTCAGTCATGACATATTCACATAGAAAAATAAAACTTTGGGGGAATTTTTATGGCTTATGTGTGTTACGCAGCAAGGTCATTTTAAATAGGAAGTAGTCTCTGTTTAGGGTAAGGGCGATTTCTTAGATCCAGTTTATGCCAACTATATGGAAATATTTTGTTAACCTATAGACATGAGTCTTTAAATGCAGAATTTTTAGCCTATAAATGACTTAAGTCAATTTTTTCCCTATTTATTTCTTTAAATGTAAGTAGAAGCCGAGTCATTTTGTTTCTTGTTTCAGTGGCTGCAGCAGACACATCTCTGTTTATTCTCAGATGTTCTCGTGTGAAGCAGATGAGGGATTGGCCCAGATTTTAAAAGCATAATGTTATTAATGTACATGGTACTATAATATCAGATGGGTTTTGTATATTAATAAACGTAGAAGACTTTCAGCACTAATTATCCCTGTCCTGCCACAATTGGGGGGTAGTGTTATTTACAGTGGCAAAAATCACTTGATTTCATTCTTGCAAAAGAAATAGAAATGGATGATGTCCGTTTGCTAAATTCTGTTTGTATTTGGCTGGATACCCTACCAGAATTGTTATTTCCACATTAATAGTAAAAACTTCATTTTGCTGATGGCACATATATTTTTGTAGTTATCGCATGCCTTAAAACTTTGTGTTAAATGCAAAGCCTACAAAATTTTAAATGTAAATATGAAAACAACTAATTGTACAAACAACAGTTAACTTTGGGGATGTGACTCTGGGTCACGATTGACACCTGTGTGGCATTCAGGAGAATTTAAGATTTAGGCACATTTATGGTGTGTCATGTAAGCTCTGCTGCCTTTTGTGTAAGATTTTCCATTCTAAGAAAATGCTAACAAAATGTAAGAAGGTTTGATGGTACACGGAACAATATATCTTAGGTTTTTTTTTTTCCGGTACCGGGGATTGAACTCGGGTCCTTGTGCTTGCAAGGCAGGCCACCGAACTGCTGAGCTAAATCCCCAGCCCTATCTTAGGTTTTTTACCCATCCATCTGATCTTATGTGACCCCAAATGAAATCAAGTAACCAAGACACAACTTCACTTGAGGTGCATTTATAAGGAGTGAATGACTTCTGGGGTGCACGTGACCCATTTAGGAAAATGGCAGGCCTGGACGCTGCCATTTCAGCCATTATTGCTTCAGAGGGTACTTTTTACCTACTTCAAAAACAGCCCTGAAATGAGACGTCCCATAAGGAACATTTTAATGTTACTCTCCCTCTTCTCTTCTTGTAGGAAAGTATGTAGGGGATTTTGGGGGGTATTTTTATGGAATTTAAAACAAAGATATGAGGGAAGTCATAGAGAGAGCAGTCACATCAGTGTTAGGTCCACTGCGGCACATGTGGTTCCAACACAAATTTTGATTCAGTATTTTAAAAGACAGCTATCCCCGGGTAGTGTGGACATAGCCCCGGTCTCTCTAAAGAAGCCAGTGACCATATGGATGTTATAATCCCCCTCATATCCAGCTGTTGGCCTCACCCTGTACACACCATTTCACTGCCTGCCATTGGAAAAGGGCAAGTCAAATACATACTGAACCTCCCCAAGACTTCCCTGACTCCTGAGATGCTCTATTCTTATATAAACAAATCTGTTTCTCTACTCAATCCAGGAGATCTTGTGAGGAGTTCCATTTCACAGAGGAAGATAGAAGGCCCAGTAAAAATAAGCTCGCCCAAACGCACAGTATTATTGCAAATTATACAATGAGGGATAATGATAAAATACTATAAATTGTAGGCTTACTTTTTCTCTGAGTCCTTTTAAAAGAACAGATACTGCTTTGTATTTTAAGTGTCATGGAGATGTGCCAGCCTTAGAGTCTGGGTGTAGCTGACCCTACTTTATTTTTTTCCCCCTCTTTTGTAGTGCACATGGGTTATATAGATGAATGGGATTATTTGACAGATTTCTACATGTACATAACATCTTGATGCCTCTATTATTCCCTTGTCACCCTCCCTGCTAGTTTCACATTTTGGGGGGAAAGTTTCAATGTGTGCAATGTATAGGGATCATATACATCCTTTCCTGTTTTCAGAGTTAGATTTGTTCACAGCCAGCACCTGCTCTCTTTGGTATTAGCTTCTAATGTGCCAGTGAGCTGATGAAAGTACCATGCGGCTAACATTTTTCAATGAGTTAGATACTTACAACTGAGTTTCTATTTAAATTCCAGTATTCCTTATTTAAAAGAAACTTTTGGCACTGGATAGTAGTACACACACTGAGCTGCTCTCTGGGGATAGGGGTGGTCTATGAACAACCTGTAAAGCCATGTACACACACGCCACTGGCCTTATTTGACAACCACTTATTTGAATTTTTGTCTATAGGATTGAATTCTATTTTGGAGGAACTCCTTTGTACACAAGGTTGAGAAATGGTTTCTAAAAATGTCGAAGGAAACTACCATATCAAAGATGTCTATTTCATAGATAAATTCTTTAGGGCTGCAAAATTCTCCTGCTCATATCAGGTACAATAAAAATATGATGAATCTCACGGTAAAAAACATATTGACATCAGTCCCCTTCAAAATACCTCCCCTCTCCTCAAACTCACTTATCCTATTCCTTGCCATTTTCTGGAGCAATTCTGGAAGTCCTGTCTTGTGTCTTTAGTTGTGCTGCTATGGCTGCCTTGATGTTCTCTGTGGATTCAAAAAGTTCATCTGGGGCACAGCGCCAGACCTGGTGAATAGGATGGATACAAGGTAATGTTCTCAGGGAGTCTGCCTTTCTGTTGGCACTTGGTGGCAGCGTTCACCACATTTTTTAATCACAATTTACCAAGAGTCTGAAAAGAGGACTTCCAGAACTGCTTCAGAAAGTGGCAAGAGCGATGAGCTAAGTGTGTTTCAAGTGAGGAGTAGGGGGTATTCTGAGTGAGGTTAACGGTAGTGTGTCCTAATCAATAAATGTTTTATGGATTAAATATCAACCCTATATTCAAAATGGGCTGTTGAGATGAATCCAGGCCTATTCTGATGATCACCTTCACCTCAGAATTAGCAAAGCACTATTAAAAGAAGAACCTAAAATACACAGAGTTCTCTATTTTAGGGATTGTCCAGCTGTGGCTCATAGGTAAAATCCAGCTTGTCTACTTTGCAAATATGTATTGGAGCCCAGCCCTGTCATTCATTGATGTATGTATTGTCATTCATTTATGTATGTAAACTGAGTTCATTAGAACACTGGAAAATCCTGGCAGAGAGTTCAATTTCTGGAGGCAAACAAACTTGCCTTGGAATTATGGCTCTGCTACTTCATCCCAAAACATTATACAAATTGCAGTTTCTTTACCTGTAAAGTGAAGATAGAGATATCTACACCTCTGTCTCGGTCCAACTTTGATTGCTAAAACAACACCTGCAATCAGGTAGAAAGATTATTGTGGCTGAAGAGTGCAGGGGCTGCAGAGTCCAAAGACCTAGTGGTGTTTTGCAAAGGCAACGTGACAAGGCAGAAAGTGACAGAGATATAATGGTAGGGACACCTCGCTAATCCTGTCCTGCCTGAGAACTCTGCCATGAGAATAGCACTAGTCTCTTAACAACCTCTTGAAGGCCCTGCCTCCCAATACACAATCAAATTTCAACCTGCATTTTGAACAGGACAAACATTAAAACCAATGCCACCTCATAGGAGTCTTTGTGTTCTAAAAATCATACCACGGTAGTCAACTAGGAACATACTCAATAATTTCATGTACCTTTTATGAATAAAGTACTTCCTACAAAAGAGGAACTAGACAGCACTTCCTCAAAACAGGCTTAGCTACGTGTCATGGTGCACACTTGTGATCCCAGCATTCTGGGAGGCTGAGTCCAGAAGACTGCAAGTTTAAACCCAGATGGTAGTAACATCAAGACCCTGTCTCAAAATAAAAAGTAAAGGGCTGGGGATACAGCTCAGTGTGAAGGCCCTGGGTTCAATCCCCAGAACCTCAAAAACAAACCCATTGAGGATTAAGGTCTAAATGGATGCAGCTCACAAAAAATTGGGGATGAGGAAAGAGTAGATCTTACAGCATGTTCTTTGCTTCTAAGTAAGTTCACGCTTTGAGAAAGTAAAAGAAAGATAATCTTACAAACTCAAGGAGCACTGCCGTCACTTGACCTTGGCTGTCAATTGGGTAAAATGCTGAAAATCCTTGTGGCTTTCTTTGTGCAGACAAATGCCTTGGCCTGGAACACCTTTCTGGTGCGAGAAAGAACACCCTGGAAAGAAGGTCATGGTATACAGGGTACTCTGATTTGAACCTGAAACTCAAGACAGGAGGCGCCAGGCTCACACAGACTGGGCTCTTTAAGTTCACCTAATGAAAACCATAAGCCTGTCCAACAGTCATGTGAAAGGAAACAAACATTTCAAGTTACCAAGTAATCTTGTAAACAGAAACTTTGAACAAAAGAGCCCTGTAAATAATTAATGAACAGTTAGTGAAACATGTTTTGCAGTCCTGGAGGTATTGATTTTGGGGCTCGAACAAAGCAGGATTCTGTAAGCTCTTCCTTTGGTTCATTTCTCTATTTGGCATCATCAATATTCATGGCTCCGTTACATGTTAGGAATATAAAATGAGGCATCTTTTATGTTGTTCATTTGGGCCTTTACTCTCTGCAGATAAGGTCTCTGACCCATCTTTTAATTATCAGCTTTGATTCTCTTAATGAGGAGTTATCAAAATAGTTCAGGACACTGAATTATTAATTGAATAACTGTAATTAATGATCAAGAAATGGAAGCAGGCAAATGCACTTTGGTTCTGTATTTCCAACCCTGAAATCTGGCTCTCAGTAGATGAGTTTTGGTCTCTGAACTTTCCTGCTTTGAACTTCACGTCCATCACTGCTCTGTTACATATGTGCAGCATAACTGCAATGTTTTGTAGACTATTCACAGACATTATAGAAAATAAAACCATGCCCCTGATATTTTAACACAGTAGTGCCAAAAAGAAAACATAAATAATACACACTTTTCCCCCTTGCACAAACCAGTAGAGTAGAAGAATGCTTAGGTCAGCTCCTAGGGGACATGGGTTAGAAGAGGAACAAGGACAATATACTGGAGTATTTAAATATTCATGAGTGCCGTATAACCGACCCAGGATGGAAACTGACTCTGGATACCACAGTAAAAGCAACTGGAGTGAAAGGATGAAGCCTCAGCTTGCGAAAAGTTAGTGACAAGTCTTGAAGCTGTCAAAGTCAGAAACACTGATATTTGATGCTGCCGGGAGCGATTTCAATCACTGTCTTTGCCTGATTCACTACAGATGAGAAGTGGATTCAGGGAAGAGATCTTTAAACCACGCTGTATTGGAGATTCCCCAGGGACCAAGACTTTGCCCATGGAAAGCCAGGGCGCCTCACTCTGATTTGGTGATGGAGGCATCTGGGTGGGGATCAGAGAAAGTGAAGAGGGCTGGGATTATCGCTTGCTTTTGGCAGGCTCTTACTTCACTTCTGCTTAGACAAACGAATCTGGAATACCTCCCCTGTTTATTACTCCGTCTTTCTGTGCCTTAAAGACAGCACTCTCTTTCCTCCTGATACATTAAATCCAAAAGATGTCAGCGTAAGGAGACTATTGAGACTCAAAGTACAGTGTGGAAGGCAGATCTGCCTCATAGGAAATACTTAATAATCAATAATTTGCCCATGAAAAATTTTTGTAAATAACACCACCATTAGATCCAACTAAAGGTCAAGCTGAGAATAGTACTTTTAACCTGTACAGTGGTGAAAATATTAATATCCAGATATTCAAAGCTTTTTAAAGACCAGGAACAAAAGACGAACACCTCAGTAGAAAAGTGGACAAAAGGCGTTGAGAATTCACAAAGCAAGGTTTACACTTTTTGCTGAGTTGAGATTGAACAGCATTTTATCCACTATTAAAAAAGAAAAACACTGAACAAGGATGGCAGGATGCAGTGTTTACAGTATCACTATATTTCAAGAACCTTAATGTGTACCTCTTAACTAAAGATTTCTGCTTGTAGGACTTTATCTGAAGGAATTAAGAAGCCAGTGGCATAGACATGAATATGAAGCACAAAATTTTTCATAAGATCAAAAATTCAGAAATCTCAAATAACATCGAAAGGGGATGGGTCATATACTTCCAGTTCTGGGCAAATTTGATCACTTTTATTCCTTTTGCTTATCACAATAAACAGCATGTGGACAAATTGCCTAAGCTATCAGGCAGAGGACTCTGAAAGGCAGACTGCATAGTTACAATGGGGCTCAAGGAATAAGCTGGAATTGAGGTTTTTATATGCCTCAGTTTGGGAGCTAGAAAAACCCACAACTGAGCAATGTGAAAGCATGAAGATAGCCATGTGTGATGGTGTACATCTGTGACCCTAGCAGTCTAGAAGGCCAAGGCAGAAGGACTGCAAGTTCAAGACCAGCCTGGGCAACCTACTGACTTATTCTCAAGAAAAAAATTTTTAAAAGGCTGGGGATGCAGCTCAGTGTGAAAGCCCTACGTTTAACTTCAAGTACAACCACACACACACACACACACACACACACACACGTGCGCGCGCGCGCGCAGATAAAAATAATGAAGCAAATAGCCCTACGTTTAACTTCAAGTACAACCACACACACACACACACACACACACACACACGTGCGCGCGCGCGCGCAGATAAAAATAACATGAAGCAAAACTGTTCTCTCTTACCCAAAGAGCTAGGGAAAGTACTATGCAACTCAACAGTGAATATCTGCCTGCTTTTGAGCTGAACATCAAGGAAAACAATCTGCACTCACCCACTCCAGTGGGCACCGTAGCAGCAGAGACTGGGTAGAAGCCTTCTCCCATCCCCTGGGCCCTCCTGGCTGGGCCTGGGATGGAACCCTGAGTTGCACCAGGAAATGAGGCCCTCCACGGTGGGCAGGCTGGCTTCTGCCCTCCTGTGACCACCATCCCGAGGGGGCACCTATTCTGTGGGGAGCTGATGGGCAGACCTGGGACCCCTCCCCTGTTTAGCTGTGTTTACACCCTGCAGCGAGGAGGGGTGCCCCACCCCAGTCACCACCCAGGAGACTGTGGGATGAGCTCCCATCCTCCATATGACACACGTGGAGATGAAGAGAACCAGGTTGCTGAGCGTCTGTGATCTACACTGGCATTGAAACCAGGACCCACAAGAGCAAGTGGGATGTGTATTCTGGACTTAATCAGGTTGAATAGCTGCCAAGATAGAAGATTTACATAAAAATCAGTCAGATCAGTCAGATAACATAAAATTCAAAATGTCCAGCATGTAGTCCAAACATACTCATTCATCAAGAGACAGGACAATCCCAACGTCAATGAGAAAGAGACTGACAGCTGCCAGCACTGAGATGGCCCTGATGTTTGGGTTTTTGGATAGATTTTAAAGTTGCCATCATAAAAATACTCCAATAAGCAATAAAAACATGGTTCAATGAAAAGTAGACCACCTCACCAATGAAACAGATGTAAAGAACTGAAATTTTAGAACTAAAAAAAAAAGTAATATAATTAAAAAAATAAAAACCTAAACCTGTCAGGTATGGTAGCACACACATATAATCTCAGTACTCTGGGAGGCTGAGACAGGAGGATTGCAAGTTTGAGTCCAGCCTAGCAACTTGATGTAGGGGGATCTTCTAGCTAAATAAAAAAAGGGCTAGAGATGTAGTTTGTGGCTAAGGCCCTGGGTTTTAACCCCAGTACCACAAAAAAGAAAAGAAAAGAGACAAAACAAAACAAACCCTCATTGGATGGGTTTAGTAGCAAAAATGAAATGAAATTGGAAAGAATCAGTGAACTTGACCAACAGAAATCATCTAGTTTGAACAACTGGATAGACTGAAATAAAATAGATTGAAATAAAAATCACCTGAGCCCCAGGGACTTGTGAGACACTCACAACACATCTCACACTCATGTCTTTTGAGTCCCACTAGGAGAAGAAACAGAATATAGAGCTGAACAAAGATTGGAAAAAGACGGCTATTTTCCTAAATTTAGCAAGACATAAACCTACCATTTCAAGAGTGCATATGTGATCATAAATTTGTGTTTCTGTAGTATAAAAACTCAGGATTGTAATTCTTGAGTTGGACAGTAATTGTATATGTACAAGAAAAGTTACCAAACTTTTCCAGAGTTGCTATAGCATTCCACATTCTTGCCCACTATGTATGAGAGATCCAGGCACCCTGCACCCACCTTAGAATTATGTAATTCATGCTTATTATTCATAGTGGTGATGTTCTATAATTTTGCTACGCATACTGAATGAAACGAATCCTGAATCAAGGCTCCTACAGCAAACGCAGGGCTAGGTTTGTGTCAGCCTCTAGTCACATTTCCATCAACCAGTAAGAAGATCCTCTTGCTTTAATCTGTGTTTGTTGAAGGCACCTTATTTAATTCATTATTCTTGATGCATTAACATTGAGTGCATGGCCAACAGCACTGTATCTCATGCCTGAACAAAGCTTGCATAGTATACACCTTCTCCGTGAGTCCCCTTATTTTTCAAACTGGCCAATTCTAAGCATTTTACACTGCCCCACCTCAGGAAAAATCTGGCCAGTTTTTTTCTCACTCCTCTTCTGCCTCCTGATAGAAACTTGAGCTCCCCTGTCACCCAGAGAGGTGTGATATGCCCCCCTCCCAGGAAACATGCAGGATTCCATCCTTCTTTCAGTGACACTGATCTCTACATCGTCACTTGAGCACCTTCAGAAATTACAAAACCTCTGGGACAAATAAGACGGGTTGGGCTTCTTCCTCTGAGACAGACTCACCAGTGTGTTTAGTCCCCCACTGGTTTCTCTTCGGTTGCCTCTTTAGCTTTTATCTGGCCATCCTGATTGAGGATGGTAGAGCAGGGAAAACAATCCAGAAAACTAGGATGACCTAGTGTCTGATTACAAGACTTTCTACGGTTGTCCTTTCAAAAAGTCTTGCCAACCCAGAAGTTTCAAGAATCAGAGCGTTTGGAATGAGATTCCTGCAGCCGTCAGAATCTGTCAATTGCCTTGTGCTCTGACCTCACATACCGCAGATTTTGATGCAAGGCTGAGACCATCTTTGCCTGTACTGTGCAGAAATCACAAGAGAGAAGGGCAGTAGCCCTGACTGGATACTGTCTGCAAGGCACAACTGAACATTCTGCCAGTATTTTCCAAAAGCTGGAAAGCCATTTTGAAGACTCACAGAGAGTGCCACATCTGAGATTCCTACCTCTTGTCCTGTTCTCACCTTCTTACTCTCAGAGATTTGCAGCTCGACAGTAAATGTTGGTAAACAGTAATGTCAGGACCCACAAGCCATTCACAAACAAATTCCAGGGAGAAATAAAAGCCTCACTGGGGCGACGACACTGCAAATTGAAAGGAAATTTAGAGTCTAATATTGTAATAAAATTTGTAGTTACATAAAACTGTCCAGAACTGGGAATATGAGTTCTTAGAAAGTAAACAGATTTAAATGAGAACTACTTACTTAACGAGAGATTTGATAAGACACTAATTGACTTTTTCAATAAGACATTATGACTGTTAAAATGAGGAAGACTGTGCCTTGAAGTTTAACACAACCACTTCCCAATTGCCAAGACGCTGTTTCAGCAGAAAGTAGGACCCAAAAGCAGATCGGAGAAGGTTGTTTTTCATGGTGGTTTTGCAGCTATGCAATGGGAGAACAACTGTTTTCGATCTGACTGCCAAGCAAGGGATTTCCTCGGTTGATCCAAATTTAGAGAAAGAGTTAGAGAAAGATATCCCTTAAAACTGGGGTGCCACTCCATGCAGGTCCAGGGAAGCAATGGCAAAATCAAGACCCGAGAGGGGGAAAAAGGCATATTTTCTATATCACCAAAGGAGACTTGAAACATATGTATTTTTACATTCTATTTTCATTCCACATTCTTTCACAATCTTTCTCTACTAAAGGAAAATTTTAAGTTTCTGATACTTTCAGTTTCTAACTGAAAAGGTCTCCACATGAGCAAGACCATATATATTGCATTATTATTCAAGTCAGTTTTAATGACTGCGTTTGGAATTTAAAAAAATTTATACGACAAACTATAAAACCAAGCTCTGTTTTATGACATTCCTATGGGGGAACTGTAGTGGCTGTTGGTTTACAGAATTATTGACCCAAGTGCCTAATGATATAATTAGGCATTTGATCATACACAGGTTTTAAGGCCTGTTTGATTATTTCAACAAACTTGTAAAAGCAATATCAGTTCCTTGGTTCACAGTTTAAAAATGGAAAGGGTCAGGAAACTAATAAGTTTCCATTTTTCTTTACTTTTGTTTTCTTCTGATCTCACAAATAGCTGTGATTTGGTACAGGTCAATTGCTGGAGATAGCTTTACAAATCAGATGTATTCAACAGGAACAAGCCTTCAGAATACTCTGTGTGCCATCGAAAGGGAGGTTAAGATACCCTAACTTGTTAATTTCAATTTTTCCGCAGTGTTCATCATCCAATTATATCTGAAAGATAGTCGCCCAGACAGCCCCATGATACTGAAGAACCTGTGTCCCTAACTCATCCACGAGAATCTCAGGCATTTGGAAGGGTAGAAAAATCATTCTCAGAAAACTGGACTTTTAAATAATAACAGTTCTTAATAAAATTGCATGTTTGGTATGTTTAAAATCTTTCCCTGCCAGAATAAATGGTTTTCACTGGGATTTCTTTTTATTTTATTTTATTTTATTTTATTTTATTTTATTTTATTTTATTTTATTTTATTTTTTGGTACTGGTGATTGAACTCAGGACTTTGCATTTGCCAGGAAGGCCACTGAGGTACACCCCAGACCTTAACATTTTATCTTGAAACACTCACAGGGAATTGCAAAGAGAGTGCAGAGAGATGGATCCCTCCTACCTTCCACCCAGATCACCTGCTGGTGACATCTTGGATAAATGTAGCACAGTCTCAAAGCAGGCATCTGACTTTGGCATAATGCATGTGAGTAGTTTTAGATATGGGGGATCCCCTCCTCACACATCTCTCTGTCAAGTTACCCGGTTAAGAGTCACACTGCCACCCCTGCTACCCTCCTTTATAGCACTTAACAAACACTATTCTATTTTTTGTTTCCCTGAGAACTCGGCATACTGCTCTTGAGAGTCCCCTGTTGGCATCTGCCAATAGTTCACCCTTTTTTATTGCCGAGAAGTATTAAATTGTATGGATGGGCCGCAGTTTGCTTAGTACTCACTGAATTGAAATTTGATTCCAGTTTTTGGTCATTACATCTAAAGACGCTGCAAAAAATTGTGCAAAAGTTTTTGTGCAAGCATAGCTTTCATTTTCGTAGGACAAATGCTCCAGAGTGAAATGGCTATGCTGTATGATAAGGATCTAAGTATTTTTTCAGTTTTTTTTTTAAAGAAATGGCTGACATTTTTTTCCATAGTGGGTATTCCATTTTACATGGCACTAGCAATGCACATGTCAGAGTTTCTCCACCACCTCATTAGCATTTTACCAGTTTTTTTTAGAAGGTTGAGTTTTGAGAGTTGTTCTTTTTTTTTTTTTTTTTTTTTTTTTTTTTTTT
>NW_022900940.1:2837167-2894236 GCF_012274545.1 Fukomys damarensis | reverse complement strand
TTTTTTTTTTTTTTTTTTTTTTTTTTTTCTTTTCGGTACTGGGGACTGAACCCACGGCTTTTACACTGAGTTCCACCGGTCTTTTTTATTTTGAGACAAGGTTTTTTGAAGTCACTAAATCATCACGTTATTAGATTGGGCTTGAACTTCAGATCTCTTCCTTGCCTCACCAGAGCCCTGGGATTACAAGCATGCACCACTGCACCTATCTTGAAATTTCTTTAAATATCCCATCCATGAGTCTGTTGTCAGATATGTGATTTGTAAAGTTTTTGTTCTATAGTTTATCTATTTGTTTTTAAAGCTAGATCTTTTCCCAGGCAAAAGTTTTAAGCTTGTGATGAGGCCTGAATTATTCTTCCTCCTCCTCCCCTTCCTCTTCCTCCTTCTCTTCTTCTGTAGGTGATGTTTTTGTGTCATGTCTTGTATCTCATCAAGCTCTATTTTCCTAAAATTTTCTTCCTTATCTTCTGTACATTTTACAGTTTTACATTTAAATTCACTTTTATTGATGTATAAAGTTTAAGTTTATGTTAAGGTTCTTTTTCTGGCCTATGGATGTCCCATTGCTCCAATAACCCTGCTCAAAAGACTATCACCAAATCACTTTTGTACCATTAAAAAAAAAAAGTTTGCCAGACTTGTATGAAGCTATTTCTTAGTTCTCTAGTCTGTTCCATTTATCTGTGTGTATGTTGTTCTACTAAACATGCAGTCATGACTACTATATAATAAAAATCTTAAAATTGATAGGCCAAGTGATTTTTGCCATGCTATTCTTATTTTTTAGAATCATTTTTAGTTATTCTAGTTTATTTTCCTTTCTAAGTGAATTTTAGAGTAGTCTTATCTACATTTATAGCATATTGCTAGGAATTTCATAGAAATTATGCTAAACTTATTCATTAATATTAGAATAAATATTTATTGAGTATTTCCATCCATGAACATGGAATATCTTTTATTTTATTGTATTTTTTCAGTATTGGAGATTGAATCCAGGGCCTTCATAGTTGAACTACATCCTTAGCACTTTTTCTATTTTTTTAAATTTTGATACGGGATCTCACTCACTAAGTCACTGAGTTGCCCAGGCTGTGCTCAAACATTCTTGCCTCAGCCTCTCTGAGTGCTGGGATGATAATCTGCATCACCCCGCCTGGATCTTGATTTATTTAGATCTTCTTTGATCTTATCAATACTATAAAATTTTAAGCATCTAGCATATGCATCTTACAGAGGTTTGGATAGATTTATAACCAAGTGCATCATGTTATGGGGGTGATTATAAGTGGTATTAATTTATTTCTCCTATACTCATTGCTAATATGTAAAAATATAATTGATTCTTATATGTTAATCTTATATCCTGAGACCTCACTGAACTCAATTTAAGTTTTAGGAGGTTTATTGTTGGCTTTTCTTTGTAGATTCCTTGATATTTTCCAAATAAAACATCATGCCATCTGCAAAAAGAGGGTCTTGTTTCTTCCTTTCTGATACATGTGACCTTTCCTTTTCTATTCTTGGGTTCAAACTTACCATGTTGAATAAAAGTGGCGACAGCAACTGTTCTTACCTTGTTCTCAGGGGAAAGGACTTTTCAACAATAAGAATGTCAGCTGTAGGTTTTTGGTTGGTGTTCTTCAACACGCTGAGGAAATCTCCATTTCTATTCTTCTGAGACATTTTGTCACAAATAGGAGTTGAATACTATCACACACTTTCTTGCTATGATTGACCTGAACTTCTTGTATTTCTTCTTTAATCTGTTAGTAGAATGAATATTTATATTTGAGTATCTTAATTTAGCATCATTGGCACAAAGCAGACTTGACTCATGCATATTTCTGTGTATTACCAAATTCTATTTGTATGTATTTTGCTAAGCATTTTTATGTGTATATTCATGAAGCATATTATACAATAGTTTCTTTTTTTGGTATTATCTCCATCAGGTTTGGTATTAGAATAATACTAGCTATATAAAATAAATTGAGAGATGATTTTATCTCTTCTGTTTTTTAGGAGAGATTGTTTAGAGATGGTTCAGAGATGCTTTGAGCTCTTCAAATGTTAGGAAATTGCCCTGTCTATGCCCATTAGTGTTTTGTTGTTGTTGTTTTGTTTTTTGTTGGTACTGGGGGTCGAACTCAGGCCCTAGCACTTGAGAGTCAGGCAGTGGAACCACTGAGCCAAGTACCTGGCCCTGCCTATTAGTGGTTTTAAGGCTGTTGGTTTCTGCATTGCTTTGAGACATATGTGACAGAAAGGTAACTCAAAGAATTCACTATCATATTATTTCCCACATCCTGAGCTCCCTACCCCACCTGGCTTCTGCTTCTTATCTATTAGATTTTTCTTACATTTGTCCAGAGTTATTTATACTTCTTGGAAGAAACAAGGAAAAGTACATATAAGAGGTGTCATCAAAACCACAGTGAGTAGTATTCAAAATACTACTCAGCCATAAAGAATGAGAAATTAGATTCATTCATAGGAAAATGGATACATACTGAGGATATACTCCTAAGTGAAATAAATAAGTCACATGTGTAAATACTGAATAGTTTCTCTGGTATGAAAAACCATAATAGTACATAAGATCCTAATGAAATAATTGACAATGTGAAATAGGAAGAAAAGAGCTAAAGGTGTAGGGAGAGTGGGAAGGGTAGGGGAAAGGTAATAAGGGAAAGAAAAAATATGAGAAAATGAAAAAATGGAAGTGTTTGTAAATGGGGAGGTAAGGAGTGGGTGAAGGGAGGGCAGGGACAAGGGGAAAAAATGAGAACAAAGACCTGTCATGCAGAGGTACAAGATCCCAATAAAGAATGTAACTGTACTGTGTACCTAGAATGTACCAATAAACTCAATTAAAAAAAAAGAACCCACAGTGAATGCAAGTAGAACGGACAATGGGAGGGTAGGGGAAAAGAAAGAAGGGAATGGAATTAACACGAGAAAAATAAAAAAATGGAAACAAAGTGTTTGTAGATAGGGAGAGGTGGAAGTGTTGAAGCGGGGGAAAGGGAATAGGGAAAAAATAAGAACCAAAGCAGATCATGTAAAGGTTCAAATTTTCAATGATGAATATCAGTACATTGTATACCTTAAATGTACCAATAATATTAATTAGTTAAAGAAGCCACAGTGAATGTCAAAATAAAAAAAAACACATTACAGTAAAATTAAGAAAAGAAAACTGTTTTGTTTTGGACAAATGAACAGCAAGCCAACCTATTCTACTGCCATTAATCCCTTTCAGAATACTTTCCCTTGCTTGAAACACACATCTCTTCCTCCTTACTATTTTCTGGAGGCAGTTCTGGAAGTTGCCTTCTGTGAGTATCTTTACTTGTGGTATTGTGGCTGTTTTGGTGTCATGAATCAATTAAAAATGTTTACCTTTCAGAGTCTTTTTGACTTTGGGGAAGAGCTAGAGTCTCCTGATGCTAGATCAGACAAATTAGGTGGATGAAGATGAACCATGATGTTTTTATGAGCCTGCCCTTCTGTGGGTGGCACTGGGCAGCAGTGTGCACCATATTTTTGATCACACCTTGTAAAGACATTTATATAAGATGACTTCCAGAAGTGGTAAAATTTCACAAAATGATAAGACTGGTGGGAAAAACATGTTTGAAGGGAGGGGCAGAATTCTGAGAAGGCAATGTGTCTTTTAGTATAAAACATTTTTTTTTTTTGTTTTGGTACCTGAAATGGAACTCAGGACTTCATGTTTGCCAGGCAGACATGGGACCACTGAGCTACATTCCTGGCCCTTCTTTTTTTTTAAATTAATCCACAAAAAATAATATTTTGATCATGCCTCATATTGTATTTTCCAAAGACTGGAATTCTCTCATGGAATTTTAACCTGTTGCCTAGTAGGTAGATGAAAAAATAATACTTAAGAGAAAAGGGAAAAGATGGCAAGTTGCAGAAAAGTGCTTTGTTTTGGACAAATGAATAGCAAACCAACCTATTCTACTGCCCTTTTTGTTTTGTTTTCTTGCTATTGAGATATAGTTCATGAACCATAAAATTCACTTTTTAACAGATACTATTCAGTGGATTTTTAGAATATTTAAAAATTTCTAGGCACCAGGGTGTGGTAGAACCTGTAATCTCAGCACTCTGGGAGGCTGAGGCAAGAGGATTGCAGATTTGAGCCCAGTCTGGGAAACTTAGCAACTTAGCAAGACCTGTTAATGAAATAAAAATTAAAAAGTGCTAGAAATTTAGCAGAGAAGAAAGGCCCTGGGTTCAATTCCTAGTACAGTTTAAAAAACAAAACAAAACTGGGATGCATTTCAATAAAATGAATCTGGGTTCAATCCCTAATCTCTCACTCTCACACACACACACTTCTTTCCCCCACTGAACTGTTTTTCACACTTGTCAAATCAATTGTCCATTAATAAAATAAGTAAATAATCTTTTATGATTTTAATACTTTGAGTTTTCTTTTTGTCTTGGTTAGTCTAGCTTAAGGTTTCTCAGTGTTACTGATCTTTGGATCTTGTTGATTTTTTGGTTTTTGTACTTTCATTTATTTTTGCTGTAATTATTTTTTTGCCTTCTGTGTTGTGGGGTGTAGTTCTTTCTTTTTCCCATTCTGAGGTGTAGTAAGGCTGTTTTACTGATCTGAGGCCTTTCTTTTTTAAAATTTTAAATAAAAGAACTTTGAATTAGTTAATATCACATAAGAAATTTCAGCATGTCACACTACCTCAAAAAACACAGCTAATGTATTTTTAATAGAGAAACCCTTCCCTCATCCCACCACCCCTGCCCGACTCCATTGCCCTCGTGAATTAAGATTCGAAGAGAAATAACCATAGAATGGTGCTGTGGAGTCCTCCATCCAGAGAGTTTGCATGATTAGATTAATATTGCTTTTTTATCAAATTTTTCTATTTTTTTCTATTTAAAAAACAAAACAAGATTTGTACCTTGATTGCTTTTTACAAAAAAGTTCAGTATAAAAGTTCAATATATTGAGAAATGCTTTCCCCTCCCTTATAGCACCGTTATATGTAGCGGAGAAGAGCCAAGAGCAGACTGCCAGTCCAGATGGAGCAATCTTCAATTTATACAGACACACGGAGATTCATTTACCCCCCCGTCCCACCCCATAAGATCTTAAACAACAGAAAACATATACACACGTGCAAAACAAAGGCCAAAAAATGTGAGAGACCCTTTCAAAATAGCACACAGGTCAGCGGCAGTAACTCACATTTTGCAACGAAGTGTGTGGAGATGATTTCTTTTACAAAACTTTCAGTGTCAAAAGGAAATCCGCAGCTTAAAACTTCACATAAAGCAATATAAAAATATTCTGTGCTTCTGAGAAGGCTGTGAACTGTATACAGGATTATCATACCAGGTATACCTTTGGCATACCTGGGAAGACAGTTGCGTTGAGAAGTTTACACAATTACACAGCATCTATTGGATGCTCTCGGGGCTCCCTGCTGGTGAAAAAGTTCTTCAGCAACCACTCCAGGTGATTTTTTCCTCCTCCTTTTCCTGTCCAGGTGTGGTTGTTTTAAAGACTGTACTTGGTGCAACCTCCTCTCCCTGAGAATTTTTCAATATACTGTTCACTTCCTCACCAGTGTCCCAAGAGCTCTGGCTCTTCCAGATGAGGTCAGGGGGAGGACTGGCCATGATACCAGCATTCACAGCCCAGATTGTGACAGTCCAGCTTGCCTTTGGTACATATCCTGAGGTATACTTGTAAGGGACAGGTGATCTCCTCCCAGTCTCCCATTGGCTGATTCAGTTTGGAAGTATTTTTTAAGTGAATAAATGTCCCATCAACATCTATCTCTTCAATCCGCACATTCCCAGGGGCTGAGGCAGGACGTGAGATGCTAACACTTCCTTGCCTCAGATGCATCTACATCAACTCTCTTCTGCTTTCCCCTAGTGGTGCACACGCTGTGACCAGAGGATTCCCTGGACACGGTTACATATAAAGGAAGACTTGGAGAGAGCTTCGAGCTCTCTTCTGTACCTTCTGAGAGTTTCCTGTAAGTGCTGATCTCCACATCCTGGGCTAGTTTAACATCCAGAAGCTGCTCATGATCATTGAACTGTTGCTGCATCTGGTCCCTTATTTCCAGCATCTCTCTCTCAGCCAGCATGGGACGAGAGTTCTCTCTTTTTCTACCAAACAAGTCCCCCGATTCTTGAATCCTTTCTAAACATACTCTAGACTTTCTGTAGATTAGAAAGTTGAGACCAGAGGCTCTCAATCCTCACATGACTTTCCTTCAGTTCTCCTTGGGCACCGTTGACAGAATTATTCATCTCTGAGGACAGTGGCATGCTCAAGCTTAGCATGGTCTGTCTGCTTGAGCTCCTCCTACAACAGCCTCGCTTGGGCAATGTGATGCTCTTTTAGCTCATGCGGGGCCCGAGCCAGCATGTACTGGTACTCAATCTGACACCCAGAATCCACTGAGGCCTTTCTTTTTAACACAGGTATACACAGTTACAAATAGTTGCATCCTGTATGTTTTGTGATGCTGTGTTTTTGTTCACATCAATCTCAACTTGTTTTCTAATTTCCATTGTGATTTTCTTCTTTGACCTCCTGGTTATTTGGGAATATCTTGTTTAATGTCTACATGTTGGTGAATTCCCCCAATTTTCTTCTGTTAGCATACTCGCAGGATTTTAATTTAAAAATTATCAAGACTTATTTTATTGCCTAATACATAATCTTTTCTGGAGAATGTTCCAGGTGCACTTGAGAAGAAGTTGCATTCACTCCTGCTGGGTGAAGTATTTTACAGGTGTGCTGGATTAGTTACTTCATAGTGTTCGAGCTTATTTTCTTATCCATTTTCAGTACAGTTGTTCTACATATTTTCAGTTTTCAGTAGTGAAGCATCCAGCTATTAATGTCAAATAATCTCACTTTTTTTTTAGTGTGTGCTTTGTGTATTTTGAGACTCTTTGGAAAGGGACACTTTGCCCTCTCTCGAGGTACTTTCTACCTTAATTCTATTGTGACTTAAATATATGCACAGAAATATTCTAAATGTATTTTATAGTCAGTGGCCTTAAAAAAAAGAAATGTAACTCTTGGTATTTTATATTAAAGCCTAGAATTGTTTTTTGGTCAATGGCCAAGTAATGACTATTTTAGGCTCTGTGGGCTATGTACTTTCTGGCAAACTTCTCGATTCTGCAATTGTGCTGAGTAAACAGCATACATAGTAAGCAACCAAAGAAACGTGACAATAATCCAGTAAAACTTTTTTTTTTTGGTACCTGGGATCGAACTCGTGTCCTTGCGCTTGCAAGGCAGGCCACCAAACCGCTGAGCTAAATCCCCGGCCCAAAACTTTTTTTTTCAGCTTTCATTGAGTTTATTGGTACATTTTAGGGATACAGTACAGTTACATTCATTGTTGGGATCCTGTACCTCTACATGACAGGTCTTGGTTCTCATTTTTTCCCCTTGTTCCTGCACTCCCTTCACCCCCTCCACCCCTCCCCATCTACAAGCACTTTATTTCCATCTTTTATCTTACATTTTTTTCTTTTCCCTTATTACCCTTCCCCTATCCATCCCACCTTCCCTACACCTTTAGCCCCTTTCTTCCCATTTCACAATGTCAGTAATCTTATTAGGATCTTATGTATTATTGCAATTTATTCACACCAGAGAAACTATTCGGTATTTGCATATGTGTGACTTATTTATTTAACTTAGGAGTATATCCTCAATATGCATCCATTTCCCGATGAATGACTCTAATTTCTTGTTCTTTATGGCTGAGTAATATTCCATTTTATAGAAAAACTACATCTTCTTTATCCAGTTTCCAACTGATGGGCAAATGGGCTGTTTCCAAGTTTTAGCTATTACAAACTGTGCCGCTATAAACATGGGTGTGCATACGTCACTGTGATAAGAGTCCTTTAGTGCTTTTTTTTTTTTTTTAAACAAAAGCAAGCAATGAACTGTACCTTATTTGCCAACCCCTGGTCTGCATGAATGTTTCTCAGCAGTGTGATTTATCAACAAGCTTCTTCTCCCACTATTATTCTTTGTACTCTTTTGGGCTATTTTCCCTGCGCAGTTTAAGCAAGCAACTTGATTCTATGAACTGTACTCATATTACAAAACCATACTACACCAACCCAAGAAAATATTTGCAAGAAACAATTCTTCCTTCATTAATATCTTTAGCTCTTAAACAAGCATGAAAATACATTCCCATTCTCTTTCCCACTTATATCTATGTTATTAAAAACTTGAACACTGGCATTTGAAATTTAATGAATCCAGAACTTAATATTCACATCCCACACCAAAATAGCCTGGTGCATGGGTTCTAATGAGTCACATCTGTGTTCAGAGGGCATCTCTGCAAGTCATTTATAAAAGAGCACACTGAGACGTGTCCTGTTTGACTGAGAATACATGAAACTATGCGTTAGAAAATATTTGGCAACTAATGAGCCTTCAAGATTCTGAGAACATCCCTGAGATTTCAGACGTGGAGGGAAGAGAAATTGTGCCCACTCCAAACTACAGGTGTGACGACAGGAAAACGGAGCGCTAATTGATTCCTGGCTGCTCACTAGTATGCAGCAGTCTGTATCGAGAGTCTAAATGAATGCATAATCAAATTCCAGCTCTAAGTAATGGGATGATAGATGGTTCAGGAAGGTTCTGTTACCAAGACATGACGGAGCTACAAGAATGCCTTCGTGCTGTGGGGCAGAGACACAAGACAAGGATGCAAAGTATTTATCACTGTATTATTACCTACGGTGCATTTCTCCTTGTGGAAGCCTTGAATTGCTTCCACAAACTTTCTCTGTCAGAGGAAGCAGAGCAGGGAGGCGATCTCAGTTTAACAGACTCAGAAACGATGGCCTGGGGTGGCTTAGGGACACACCAGTGAGCTTGTTTGCTACAGCTCTGGAGCCCCTCCTGGGACGAAAGCTGCACAGCTTCCCAAACTGCCTACCTTCAACTGTGTTACAGCAACACAGGTTTGTGTGGCTGAGGCTGTGCCCGGCAAGGAAGATCAGGAGGAACACAGCAGCTACTGGGAATTGCAAGCCTATTGTGCTCCAGGCCTTGTGCCAAGGGCTCGACATGTATCCTCTCATTTATTCCTCACAATGGATGGGAATGAGCGCATCAATTTCTGTTTTAAAGATAAAGAGACTGAGGCTATGAATGGATAAGGGACTTGACCATTCAGAACTCTTTATGATGCAAAATTCCCTGTAATACTTTCTGCAGTTTCCTTAGCTCCTACAACTGCTCGTGCCTCTGCCTGGAAGCTCCGTTTTGTGCCATTCTGATCTCCCGACCATTGTCTTGTGAACCTGGGCAGTCTACTTTAGGTTCTGAGAGCTGAATAGATTACTCAATTAAATGTGTCCAGAATGATACTGTGACTTGTTATGACATCAGTGAGGTGGTTCTTGGGGGTAGTAACTGTCCACTTATTTACCCATCTCCTGAATACTGACAATAACTCCCGCCGAAGGGTCTAGGAAGCTGAATATGCTGTGTGTAATCTTGGAAAGTCAAAAAGTCACCATAGGCACCACCAACTTCCTTGACCATTGCTGTATATGTTTTCTATAACTTCTGCCTCTGTGAATGTGCAGGGGCTATGAATATGAAGGATGTTTTTTTTTTTTTTTTTTGGTACCAGGAATTGAACTCAGGACCTCACACTTGCCTGGTAGGTGCTGTGCCACTGAGCTACATCCCCACACCTATGAAGGCTTTTAATCCCATGATTAGGTTAAATAGCAAGACAGTGGTAATTAATACCCCAATCCGGGTGGCTTGAGATTAATTTAAAAAATACTGTCTGGAGCAGGTCTGAATCAATCAGGTAAAACCACTTCAACCAGTGGCCAGGTATCCTGCTATGATTTTCCTGCTGGTCTTGAAGTCAGTTGCCATGTGGTTAGACAGCCACACCACAGCAAGAGCTGCTGGCCCAGAGAGTGACCCCCAGCTGATACTTACTAAGGAAAAGGAAACCTCAGTCTTCCAGTCAGAAGGAGCAGAATTCTGCCAACAACAACATGGTTTTGGAAGAGGATTCTGAGACCCAGAGGAATGCAACTTGGCTAACACCAGGACGGCAGCCTGGTGAGGCCTTGAGCAGAGAACCAGTCTGTTATGCCATGAAAATGAAGAGATCACAGGGGAGTCTGCTTTCACCTACTAAGTTGTGGTAAATTATCATGCAGCCATGGGTAACTAATACGGAAGCCTACTCAGCGGAGGGATTTTCCAACACTTAATTATCTCTTGGAACTCTCCCAATTCATTATCCAAACAGCAGCCAGAGTAACCTTTCAGTACTGTGCATGAGATCATGTCCCTCCCGCACAAAACTCTTTAATAGCTTCCCTTAGACTAGAGTCAACTCTCCGCCCCCAGCAGTGTCCAGCCCTGCAGTTGGTGTGGTCCTGCTCTGTGTTCAAGGTGATGGTCTGCTCCCTAAGCTCCGGGGCTCTCCTCAGCACCTCAGACGTCTCCACCAAGTACCTTCCAGAGTCCAACTTCACCCCACTCTGCTCCAATCTTCCAGGCCCCACTTTCTTTCCTAATTTCTTATATAAATTAAAAGCCTTGATTTATAAACCACTGTGTCTCAAGCATATGTAGTCAGATTTGTGTGTGTATTTCTAATCACCACCTCCATCTTCTGTTCCATTAGACCCTGAGCTCCATGAGAGTACACAGCAATTATTACTTCTGAGTAAAACGTTCAGGGACCAGTATGTGAATATCTCTGGTTATCTCCTTGTGACATAGCAACAAACAATGTCCTCAGCCTATTCTGTCCAGTAGAATAGCGACTGACCAAATTTTGGTTATGGAAATTTGAATTAAAATGAAGTCAAAGTAAAAACTAGTTCCTGAGGCACACTAGTTACATATGCTTTTAAAAATTTTTATTAGCTTGGAAACAGCCCATCTGCCATCAGTTGGAAACTGAATAAAGAAGATGTGGTTTTTCTATAAAATGGAATACTACTCAGCCATAAAGAATGAGAAAGTGGATTCATTCATAGGTAAATGGGTACATTTTGAGGATATACTCCTAAGTGAAATAAATAAGTCACACATATGCAAATACTGACTAGTTTCTCTGGTGTAAAAAAACTAAAATAGTACTCAAGATCCTAATGGGACAATTAGCAGTGTGAAATAGGAAGAAAAGGACCAAAGGTGTAGGGACAGTGAGAAGGATAGGGAAAGGGGAACAAAGGAAAAGAAAAAAAAATATGAGAAAATGTAAAAATGGAATTAAAGTGTTTGAAGGGGGGGAGGGGAGGAGGGGGTGAAGGGGGGGTGGGGACAAGGGGAAAAAATGAGGACCAAGACCTGGCATGTAAAGGTACGAGATCCCAGTAATGAATGTAACTGTACTGTGCACTTAGAATGTACCAATAAATTCAATTTAAAAGAAAAAAAAATTTATTAGTACATGTTTGCTGTGCTCAGTTTCATGTGTCAAATTGAGTCACATGTCACGTCTAGTTTCCAAGGGCCAAAAGAGTCCTACCTCGATGTCCTAGAAGAAGAAACAAAGTATAAGTGAGGAGTCCCTCTGAGGGTTCTGGACATTCGGCAGGAATCAAATTAAACACACATCTAGCCCTCATGAAAAAGTGTGCATGAGCTGTTACTGCTACTCCTTTCCAGGGGCATGTGGTAGAGGAGAGCATTCCCCTCTATCCAGGTTTAGAATCAGTCCCTCAGGTATGTCACTCCTAAAGCTTATCAGTGATATAGCTACTCCTGTTATGTACATGATAGGTGTTCTTTAATGGTGGTGAGATTCGGGACTAGACAGTCACGTGCTACGAGGAAGAGAGATGACAATTATGCAGGACAAAACTGAGAGCCCTGGCCTTGGGCCTCTGTCTCCTATGAGACAGTGTGATGCATTACTCAGCCATAAAGAATGAGGAATTAGAGACATTTATAGCTAAATGGATGCACATTGAGGTGATATTCTTAAGCGAAATAGGGCACATGTGTAAATAGCGAATAGTTTCTTTAGTGTGAGAAACTGAAAGTGTAAATAAGGACTAAAAGGTATAATAGATAATGTGAAATAGGAAGAAAAGGGGCAAAGGGGAAGGGAAAGTGGGCCAGGTAGGGGAAAGGAAAGAAGGGAATGGAATTAATGTGAGAAAATGAAAATATGGAAACAAAGTGTTCGTAGGTAACGGAGGGGTGGAGGGGTTGAAGGGAGGGCAGGAGAATGGGGAAAAAAATAAGAACCAAGATGGATTATGCAAAGGTGCAAATTTCCAAAGATGAATGTCATTATATTGCATACCTTAAATGTACCAATACAATTAATTTTAAAAAAGACAGGGAAGAGAGAACAAAAGACACAGACACAGAGACTTCAGAGCAGAGGCTGGGTCTTGGGCTGATCCAAGATGCTCTCAGCAGCAAAGATGAAAGGCACCAAGGACCATCTAGTGTTTATTCATAACCAGCGTGGGAGGGGGAGCAGGGTAGAGCTCGGACATTTGCTGACAGCAGGTATCGCAGGCAGAACTGTGAAATATCTTTGTTGGGGTGAACAAATGGGTAATTCAGAAGGGAAAAATTATTCAGAGTCAAGCTGACCTTGTCTGACCTTGTCAGCTGAGCCCTGCTACTTCATGGACTAGGATTTAAGTCTCCGTAACAGCCATTAGCAGAGCTGTACTGGCCCAACTCTGCTATCTGACATGCCCGTCTGAGTCACATAGAGCTTCGGTCAGACTCCTAAGATAATACAGTTGAGTTGTGGAGAGGCAAGAAGCCAGGGCCTCTTGCACCCTGCTAAAACTGGGCAGAGATGTGTGCTACAGACAACGCTATTTAAATGCAAACAGAACTAAATCTCAAAATCCAAAACAAATCCTTGGAATAAGTAATAAACATCTAAAAATTATTAAATTGGGCTGAGATATAAGGAAGGCTGCTACTCAGCTGGGAAAGAACAGGAAAGTTTTTTTTTTTTTATTGAGTTTTTTGGTACATTTTAGGGATACAGTACAGTTACATTCATTGTTGGGATCATGCACCTTTACATGGCAAGTCTTGATTCTCATTTTTTCCCCTTACCTCTGCCCTCCCTTCACCCCCTCCTCCCCTCCCCATCTACAAACACTTTATTTTCATCTTTTCATTCTCTCACATTTTTTTCTTTTCCCTTTTTGTTCTTCCCCTACGTATCACACCTTCCCTACACCTTTAGCTCCTTTCTTCAAATTTCTAAATGTCAGTAATCTTATTAGAATCTTATGCATTGTTGCAGAATATTCACACCAGGGAAACTATTTGGTATTTACACATGTGTGACTTATTTATTTCACTTAGGAGTATATCTTCAATATGTATCCATTTTCCTATGAATGAATCTATTCTCTCGCTCTTTATGGCTGAGTAATATTCCATTTTATAGAAAAACCACAACTTCTTTATCCAGTTTCCAACGGATGGGCAAATAGGTTGTTTCCAAGATTTAGCTATTACAAACTGTGCCGCTATAAACATGGGTGCACATACTTCTCTGTGATATGATTCTTTTAGTTCTCTTGGAAGGATACCCAGCAGAGGGATGGCTGGGTCAAATGGAACCTCCAGTCCAAGCTCTTTGAGGTATCTCCATATTGATTTCCATAGTGGTTGCACTAGTCTGCACTCCCACCAACAATGGAGGAGGGTTCCTTTCTCCCCACAACCCCGCCAACATTTGTTATTGTGTGATTTCTTGATAGCAGCCATTCTTTGTGGGGTGAGGTGGAATCTCAGTGTTGTTTTCATCTGCATCTCTCGAATGACCAGTGATGTGGAACATTTTTTCATATATTTTCTTGCTGCTTTCACTTCTTTGTATGAGAAATGTCTGTTCATTTCGGATGCCCATTTTTGGATCGGGTCTTTATATTTGGGGGGACTGATTGTTTTGAGTTCTTTATATATCCTTGATAATAGTCCTTTGTCTGAGGTACAGCTGGTAAAAATTTTTTCCCACATTGTAGATTGTCTCTTAGTTCTGCTAATGGTTTCTTTTGAAGTACAGAAGCTTTTTAGTAAGATGAGATCCCAGTTGTTGATTCTTTCTGCTAGTTCCCGTGCTACTGAGGATTTGTTCATAAAGTCTTTTCCTATACCAATGTCTTCCAGAGTTCTGCCTAACTTACCTTCCCCAGCAAGTTTAATGTTTCTGTTTTAATATTTAGATCTTTAATCCATTTGGATTTTAATTTAGTGCATGGCGAAAGATAAGGGTCTAATTTTAATCTGTGGCAGGTTGACATCCAGTTTTTCCAACACCATTTATTAAAGAGGCTATTTTTCCTCCACTGAGTGTGGTGAGCTCCTTTGTCAAAGATGAGGTAGCTGAGTACATCTGCATTTGTTTTTGTGTCTTCCAGTCAAGAACAGGAAAGTTTGACACAGGCTCCCTGAAGGTTATTATTAGGGTGAAAGCTTTTTTTGTTTATATCCTAATAGCCTGGAACTCTTCAATAAGCCACCTACCCAAAGACGATGGATGAGATTTCCAGGGGCTATCAGCTCCTTTGTCAAAGATGAGGTAGCTGAGTACATCTGCATTTGTTTTTGTGTCTTCCAGTCAAGAACAGGAAAGTTTGACACAGGCTCCCTGAAGGTTATTATTAGGGTGAAAGCTTTTTTTGTTTATATCCTAATAGCCTGGAACTCTTCAATAAGCCACCTACCCAAAGACGATGGATGAGATTTCCAGGGGCTATCATGTCTGGGGCATTTTAAGAATTGGCTTTTGAATGCTCTTCAGTTCCATCCTTTAAGCACAAAGTTGATAAAACAAAGTAATCATCAAAAGAAAGTATGGTGTGTGGGGGAGGATACAATTTGATATTCTTAGAGTATTTCTATTTTATAATTATTTCATGGATGAGAGAGCCATTATCTGATAGTATCCAGAAATGTGAATATTATTCGTTTTGGACAAGCAACCGTGGCTATGTTATAGTTTTCGATTAAAATGAAAACTTACCAAATTTTATTCCTCAAAATATGATAGCTTCATGGGCAATTGAAATCAGCTAGTTCTATTGTTGGGTTTCTAATTCCAGGGCTTATAATAATATTTTTTGGAGTCAAACATGACATAATGCTAGAACTACTGGAGCTAGCAAAGATGATAAAGTGTTTTAGCCACAGCAGGTGCTTTGCAAAATCCTTTATTAAAAAGAGCTGCCATACACATGCTCAGAGTGTGATGGATTGTACAGAAATTAAGAGTGACACGCTATGAATTTACAGTGTTACATTTTCCCCCTAATTAAAGCAATGGGAATGGCCTCCAAACAGAGTCCGGCTGGGGCTGAGCTGGACAAGAATTCCAGCCTATGGATTCTTGACCTCATATCTCACAGCAAGAGGGCTTGAATTAAACTATGAGCTGACTGGCAAAAGGTAACTGACATGATTTAATTAAAAGCTTCTCCTGTTGTACCTTGACTTCTATTTCCAACTTGATATGTGGACATTTTCTTTTCATATGTGATTAGACTTGGTAATGTAGCTGTCGTGCTTTCAGAGTAAACTCTCCTAACAGAGTGGCCAACTTCCAGATATCAAAAGAGTTCACAGCGTAATTTCAGCTGTGAGGGTGCGTGTGTTTGCAGTGGCTAGGAAAATATCAGCAAGAACTATCACTAACAACTCCATGATTGCTGGAGAAGGTGCTGAAAGATCTGGCTTCATTTGCATGTTCCTACTTGCTCAGAGGGAAATGAAGGCATATCTGTGCCTCTACCACTGTGCCGCAGGAACAGAGGGACATGTTTTCTCAATGGCTTTGGTAGAGAAGGGATGGGTGGCCGAGAACTCATGACAAATGATTCTTAACAGTTACAGAGGAACAATCATGTGTCCTACCAAATCAGATTCTGTGGATTCCCACTTGTCCCAGATGTTTGTTCATTGCTGTTGGTCAAGTCTTTTCCACACTGATCCATGAAGAGACACCTAAGTGTCTTTTTTATCTAGCAGATTTACAATGACCTCCCCAGAATGATAAAAAAGACATGGATAAGAAAAGACATTCTACACATATTGCTATTGTCCATCCATCCCACAATAGCCTTTAATCTCTCACTCCTCTTTAAATACATTGGCATTTATTATTCCAGAAAATGACTTATCTTTCTGTTTTTCTCTACCAGGTTGAATGGCATTATTATTATTAGGAGAATGGGTGCCAGAGCTGGGCAGCTCCTTGGCTTCCAGGCTGAATGATCTTGGGAAAGTTCCATAGTTGAGCCCCTTTTGTGAATGGTGTCACTAATATAGTGTCTACCCTCCAAGAATGTTTCTGGAGATACAGTGAAGGTGTGCACACATGTCTCACATACGGGCTCCACTCACTACATGTTACCAATACTTATCGTTACAATCATTATCGATGACCCTGAAGTCACTGGGGATAGTTAATTCATTTGTAGAACTGTGCAATTGGTAATAAACAGAAATACATAAGGGTGATAACTAGCCAAAAAAAAAAATCTCAGAAAGACAAGGAGAGATCTTTTTCTTTATTCTCATACTTCCTTTTTCAATGGTCTCCATGTGAGGGACAGGTGATATCAGAGAGGGTAAGGCAAGGGAGAGGAGAGGAGAGAGAGAGGAAAAAATTTAAAAAGTGAGATGAGGAAGTTGAAAGGAAATCCCACCTGTAGGAAATAAGAAGTAGAGATGGAAGCACATAATTATAAAGCCACATTCTTATCACTTCCTTCCCAAACCAGCAGCTTCTCTGACAGTTCCACTTAATGAGACCTTAGATTCCCGTTCAAACATTTTATATTTTTTTCCTGAATACTTTCCTATGGCTAGGATTTTAACTATGTCACTGCCAAACTTGAATACCCTTCTAGCTAGCCAAAGCCCATCTACTCTTAACTCTATTCAAACTGCTCTGACTTTTCAGACTCCACGGGTCAAGGTTGGTTAACAGAATACATTTCAGATACTCTCATCCATTGCCTGGTAATGGCCACTAACACTGCTAAGTTAAAAAGATTTTCAAGTCCATGTCTGGGTTCAGTGGGATAGAGTAACTCGTGTCATGCCTATCTCAAGCATGAGAACTGAGAGTAGAGATTTGAGCATCAGGTGTTGCTGGCCCTCTTGTGAGCTTTAGCATGCATACCATTGCTTTAGCAACTTATGAGTCCCAAATCTTGCCTTGATTTCACTCTTATACAGGCTTATTTTACCTACAGCCAAAATTTTTTGAGGAATTCAGAGAAAAAGCTTTCTTTTTCTCTTTTATTAACAATTCCACATGAACACTCCACATGCTGTAAACAATTGGTGATTGTGCATGGAGTGACTGACATTCAGGAGCAGAAATAAGGTGTGTGAGTGAACAGAGGCAGGCCACAAGATAGATCTGTTTCTCTAGAAATTTTGCCCTCTACACATCCAGAATGCAAGCCCTCACCAGTTCTTGTTGCTTTTCAAAGAAAGTCAAACATTTCCCATACATGTAAAGAAGGATGTGTCTAGCACAGTCTGCAGAAGATTGGTCTTTCAAATACAGAATTATTCAATTTGTATAGTTCATTTTCTCTGTCCTGCAAAATATTAGAAATGAAAGGCTGGAAACAGCAGACTTACTGAATGGAAACACATATCTATTCATTTCCGCCGGAACGACATTAAAAATGGTGTTCAAAGACAATGCACACAAGGGCTTAGAGTTGGAAAACATCACTTCTAGGTTGGAAAGAGTGATTACTCCCAGTGCTGCCATTCAACTTTCCTCTTTCCCATTGCTTTCCTCACTGGGTTCATGAAAAATCCACAAAACACCTGACAGGGCAGGGAGCACTGTTAGCAAGTCAGAACAATGATGGCAACTTCAGGTTCACCTGGACATAGAGAAGGGACAGGCTCAGAGTGAGGAACTATTTGTATGTGTGAGTCTGATGGTTTCAGCTCAATTGCCTCAATTTCTCAAGACATTTGCTAATTTAGAACAATCCAGAAAGGGACGGAGGTACTCACCTGTCAAATGAGTACCAAGGTGTTGCTTGAGTTGTGCTGACAAGAGCTCATGGCCAGAGAACATGGCTGCCCACACTGAAGGACATGAAACAGATTTACACCTGACTGCTTGACCAAGGTTTGCCAATCTGAGCTTGTTGATATTTCAGGCCATGTGAGTCTATTTTAGAGCCAAGGGATATTCTGTGCAATGTAGGATGCTTGCCACATCTTTGGCCTCTACGTGTACAACACTGGTAACATCCACTCTCTCTCTTTTTTTTTTTTTTGTGGCCAATGAACTCAGGGCTTTTTACACTGAGCTATATCCCTTGTTTTATTGATTGATTGATTAATTCAAATTAATAGGGTCTTGCTACTTCCTGAAGTTTCCTGGGCTGGATGTCTTACTTTTCTTGTTGCTGAGACAAAATACCCAATACCCCAAATTAGAGGAGGAAAGGTTTACTGGGCTTACAGTTTGTAGAGGTTTCCATTCATAGTTGGCTGGCTCCAAGGCAGGGCGGCATTGCAGCGGAGAAATAGTTTATGGCAAAGCAGGCCAGGCAAAAGGCAGCAAGCAAGAGACAAGACAGTAGCAGTCCTTTTGTTCCTTATATTCATGTCCAGGTTACCTGCCCATAACTGTCATTGATCCAAGCATTACACAGTCTAGATTCAGCCACCTCCAAACAGCCTCATCTATGATCACACGAGGTTTGGGGGGACACCCAGGCACAGCCAAAACACTGGGTTTGATCTTGTGATTCTCCTATCTCCGCTTCTGAGAGTGCTGTTTGTAGGAGTGTGCCACTACACCCAGCTGAGCAGCACCCACTCAGTTTTTTTTTTTATCTTATTAAATTTATAGGTACTTTTTAAGTATACAGTACAGTTATATTTATCATTGGGATCTCGTACCTTTACATGACAGGTCTTGGTTCTCATTTTTCCCCCATACTCCTGCCCTCCCTTCACCACCTCCAACCTCCTCTATTAGCAAAGACTTTATTTCTATTTTTTTCTTTTTCTCATATTTTTTCTCATTCTTTATTTCCTTTCCCCTACACTTCCCCTACACCTTTAGCCCTTTTTTTCCCTTAATTTTGACAAACAAGTTGACTCTAGCTATTGCCAAATGTCCACTGAGGTCAAAATTACCTTAAGAATCACTGGACATTTCTCCTTTAGTCCCTTGAGGTTGAAAGAGACTTCCGATCAACACCGGACCCCTTGGTTGTAAAGTTTCACAAATTACTTATACCTGAGAACCTTGCATTCTGTCACTCAACACAGCCCTAAAAGAAATGTGTATCTGTTCCAAGTCATAACTGTATTAAACATTTCTTAGTGTTTTACTTTCAAAGAATATAGGATTTTAATTTTGAAACATATCAGTTTACATTAATCAGAGTATTTTACGTAGATACACACACACACACACACACACGAATAAAAACACGGTATAATAAAAAATCTCAGCAAACATGGCATCTGGCAGTAGAACTAATTTGGAAATAACTCTACATAAATTAATGGAAGCACAAAAATATATTGTAGAATAAGTATGTCCCTTACCAAATCCTTTTTGGGAATTGTTGTAAATTGGGAAAAAGGAGACGTACACTTGGTGGGAGTTAGACACACAGGATGTTAACACTGTCAAAGTAAATTAGTACAGTGGGATTTATAAATAAATGTTGCTCAGTGTTGTCATTAGTCTGGATTTACCAACACCTTAACTGAGAAAGATGAGGAAAAACTAGTGAAATCCCCAGTGGCGTTAACTAAATGACAAAGTAATGTGGAAGGTCACTGTGTCTCAAGATTCCAGTAACAAGCTTTATAACTGTCATCACTGGGCACTCCTGGGTGTTCATAAAGTGGCTATTACTCATTAACCTACTAAACTGATGTGGTGTGAACAGAGAACAAAGACAGACAAATGACTTTAAGGAAGCTTTCCAATTCACTGATGCATTTCCTCCAGGATAAAGGTGAGCATTTAATCAGATTGTTTTTGCCAAGTAAACTGACTATTAATTTGGTGGGACTGAGACTTGAATAAAGATTGTAGGAAGTGTAGTTCTTATCATTAGGTGGTAAAAAAGAGAAACACACCCAAATTGCCTCCACATTATACTTAGACCATTTAACTAAGTGAGTAGTAATTCTATTAAATTCAGTCATGACATTGTTCTTTACCACTGTAAAAGCAAAAGTTTTTTTCTAACCAATTTAAATTTGTTCTCAAACTCCTAATGGCTCCCTTGGCTAATAGTTTTAAGTGTTTCATTCTTTCTCATGGTAGAAGAAAGGCTTCCTATCTCATTTGATAAAACAGTAACTTCTTTTATTCTTAAAGAGCTTGGTATTTTGCTTGATAACCAGGTATCAGCAATAAAAATCCATCCTGGGCCGAACTGGCATTCTGTTTACACTTCTGCTTACTGTGAAAGGTCACTTCTCATTGTGGAAATCTCTCCCATGTTCACCCCTGTGAATTTGTATCTGTGGAGGATTGGTCCCCAAAACCCCCAGTCCAAATTGCAGATATGCAAAAGGTCCTTTCTTTAAAATGGAAATATTTGCATAGAACCTGTGCATCCTCCTGGGTACATTAATTAATCTCTAGCTCACTTATAATACCTAAAACAATGTAAATGCTACACCTGTAGTTGTGATACTGTGCTAAGAAATGATGCGAAGGAAAAAGTATACATGTTCAGTACAGATGCAATTCTTTATACTATTTTTGAGCCCTAATTTGTTGAATCCATGGACACAGAACCCACTTGTACTGAGGGCTAACCATACTGGCCTGTGAAAGTACTCATGAGTCCTGCTTTATGTCTAAAATACAGCCAGGCAAAATTTCATCCAAATCAGGCACTACTATATTCATGGAAACATGAGTTATTGTAGTTTACTAAATGACATAAATGTCGCGCATGAGTCTCGACCTACAGTCAAGTGACAGGAGTCGCAAACATGAATATTTCCAATTCAGCTCACAGGACACAGCTCTATAACCTGCCAGAGGCAGTGGGTCCCTCCCACTGTGTTACTGCATTTTGGACACAGTTGTCATTAGCAGTTAGCTATTATCACTATTTATTTTCTTTTCTTTCTCCCCATAGCAGATTATTACTAGGAACCCTAAAACATTACTGGAAACCTCTGCAATAGGCTCCTGTCTCCTGCCCAGTGCATGCTACAAGGCTGAAGAAAAACTAAAAGACAAAAGCCAGGGAGCCAGGATGGCCAATGCTGGTGTAAGCAGCAAAGGCACTGGTCTGTCCAAGCCTCTGATTTTTTATTAGTAATTAACTGGGGTAAAGGCATGCTACATGTGAAAAAATACAATTGTGCAGTTTCTGTGGAAACTAATGGAGGCAAGGTTTGTAAAGGACAGAACATTCTTGAATTAGGACCAGAATAGACAAAATATATGGTTGTAATTAGAACACTGTCCTTCTAGTTAAGATGGTTTTAGTTGTGAGCATGGAATTTGGGTGCAGTTACTCTGACCTTGGCCTGTAGGCCTTGGCCAGACTCCTCAAAACAAATGACAGAGCTAGGGTTTGAGGCCAGGCAGCTGGGCCCAGGATATTCATCATCATGCTTTATCATAGTACCTACCAGGGACCTCAACAATATGTAGTGAATGGGTACAAGAAGGAAAGAAGAAAGAAATGAAGGGGAAAGGAACAAATTAACAAGGAACATATCATTAAAAGTTTTCTGAATAGCAGAGTAGAATCTAATCGATACTGCCAAAAGAAAGAAAGCAAGCAAGAAAGCAAGCAAGAAAGAAAGCTTTTACATGCTAAAGTTTACAGTATCTCTAGATGGTTATAGTTTGAATAGTTATTAAAGTGGTAATCCTGATAATTCTTTGAGGCATGCATACAAAGTGAACAATCACTTAATATAATCAACTTAATATTAAGGGAAAACAAAAGAGAATATAAAGTAGCGCATATTAGCACTATCAAATAGAAATATTATGAGACAGGTATGAGTCACATTTGTAATTTTAAATATGTTAATAAGGATTGAACAAGTTAGTGAATTTTAATAATTTAACCCAAAGTAGCCAATATCATTTGATATGCAATAAAAATAAAAATTGAGATATTTTCTATTATGAATGAACTAAATCTACAGTAAATCTTGTTATATCTCAAATAAAGCCTACTCAGATTTCAAGAGCTTAGTGGCCTATATGACCATCAACAAATGAAGAAAGAAAATGTGGTATTTATGCACAACAAAATACTACTTAACCATAAAGAAGGGTAATTTTGGATCACATGTAGGAAAATGGATGCATGTTGAAACCGTACTGTTAAGTGAAAAAGCATGGCTCCTCTTATATGAGAAGCCCAAAGCATAAAAAATTTAAAGAGCAAAATAAAAAACAGACAGTAGGAAACAGGGAGATAGACCCTTAGTAAATGGGAAGGGGATCACGAGATGAGAAAGGGGGAGAGGGAAAGGGCAATAAAAATAATTAAGATGTGTTATGTACACATGTACATGTACCAACTCCCCAAAATGACTGTAATCATTTTGTACTAAAATATGTATTAATAAAGTTATAAATAAATATCATGGGGTTAGTTGCCATAGGGGGTTAGTGGCTATAATCTTGGACAGGGCAGTTATACAGCACGATTCCTATTAAATCAACTGATTAAGTCGCTGTTTTTGTTTGCATACAAAAAGTGTTGGCAGGAAGCACACATATATTCTTTAAAGTTATCTTCAGATTGAAAAGATTACGGTATTTTTTATTGTTTTTTTCAAAAAAATGATCAATGGTTTTGACCTTTAGTATTAAGAGAGGCTGAGACAGGAAGATTGCAAGTTCAAGGTCAGCCTGGGCTATAGGAGAGAGTTTGAGTTTGGTCTGGACTACATAGGGAGACACATTCTCAAAAATAAAACCAGAGAAAAATTTTAAAAACTAAAGAAAAGAAAGAAAAATTTAAAAACCAATTTAAAACACCACAGAGAACTTAGTTTCTCAGAAAATACAGAGATTATAAAAAAGAATAAAATGAACATATGCAGTCCAGGAATCTGAATTCAATATGGAATTCTTGAGAAGTGTCCTGAAATCAGCCCAGTTGGAAAGGTGGTGGCGGAGAAGAGGTAAGGAGTAAAGAGCCACAGGTGTTCTCGAGATCATAGTCCTGCAATGTGGGAAAATTACCAGGGACTCAAAGTTCTGGAAAAGGAAGGGTAGTTTTTCTGGATCAATCCTCCCATTTCAAACAACAGCAGCCAAAAAACAAAATGCTGGATAAGTTATCAAATAAATCCTTCTAAAACAATAAAGAGAATCAGATTATATAGGAAGTAATTAGCAGGCCAAGATGAGAGGGAAAGTGAGGATAAGCAGAGAGTAGATTTTGTGCTGAAGATATTTGCTGATCTTTCCAAATCTACACTTAAACTTTGAAAGATTATCAGAAAGGCATCAGGGTCCAAGGAGACACTTGGGTTGTTACAGTAGAGTCTCTTTCTACAATAGTCTGGGCTTTCAAGGGCTGCACTACCAGGGAAATGGTACAGTGAAGATCAATAAAAACCCCAAATAACTAGAAGGTAATTGAGATAAAAAGGAGAAACCAGTGAAATAGAAAATCACCAATTAATACAGGGGAAAAAAATCAGTGAAATGAAACACTATTCTTTGAGTAAAACAATACAACTGACAAATTTCTAGGCAGACTGAACCTGAAGGGAGTAAACATGAATTACTCATAGCAAGAATGGAAGAGAAGACATCACTATAGATTCTACATTTAAAAAAGGGTAATAAAGAAATGTCATAGTTTAATTTTAGTAAGTTTGATAACATAGACAAAATAGACAAGTTCTTTAAAAGATGAAAACTACCAATGTTAATTTGTTAAAAAATATAAATTTGGGATAGTTTCCTATTAATGAAATTCTGAAAAGATACTTGAGGTCTAGACAGTTGTATTGTTTAGAGTTATCAATCAGTTAATGAAGAAATAATACCAACCCTACATGGGCCCAATTAGAACATAAATAAAGAAATAATGAACACTTGCCTATTTGTTATCATTATCCTAATATCAAAATGAGAGACATTAAAAGAAATAAACTAGAGTTGAGTACTCCCTTAATATAAGAAAGACATAAAAACCTCCAAACCTCCAATAAAAATCAAACATACATACACACACACACACAGTGTGTGTGTGTGTGTGTGTGTGTGTGTGTATAGTAGCCAAGTGGTATTTATCCCAAGAAATCATGATTGGTTTAAAATTGAAAATAGGGCTGCTGGGCGTGGCGGTGCACGCCTGTAATCCCAGCACTTGGGAGGCTGAGGCAGGAGGATCACTGCAAGTTCAAGACCAGCCTGGGCTACACAGTGAATTTCAGAGCAGTCTGAACTACATAGTGAGACCCTATCTCACAAAACAAACAAACAAACAAAAAAAGAAAAGAAAACAGGGCTGGGGATTTAGCTCAGTGGTTCTGGGGCCTGCTTCTCAAGTGCAAGGATCTGAGTTCGATCCCTGGTATAAAAAAAAAAAAAGGAAAATGCAGGTAATTCACTATATTAATAAAATAAAGGAAAAAAGGCAAGTGATCATTTACATACAGAAATATTACTGGACATAATTCAGTGCCTATTATGCAAATTCAATGCCCATTCATTATAAAAACTCAACATGCCAGCTATTGAAGAGAATTCCTTGAACCTTATATAAGGCATCATGAAAATAAATCAAGCTCTTAACCAATGGGTCAAAAAAGAAATACAAGGGAAATTAGAAAATATACAGGCATCTATTAAAATTAAAATACAACATATTAAAACTGACAGGGTGCAGAAAGAGCAACGCTAGGCAGGAAGTTTTTAGCTGTAAATGAACACTTAAAAGAAAGAAGATATCAAAGCAATAGTTGTTTACTGTACACCACAAGGAACTAGGAAAAGAACAGCAAACTAAACTAACAAGACAGAAGAAAATAAAAAGATGAGAGTAGAGATAAAATAAGAAATAAAAACAAGGGCCGGGGATTTAGCTCAGGGGTTCTGCAGCCTCCTTCATAAGCACAAGGACCTGAGTTCAATCCCCAGTACCCCCACAAAAGAAATAAAAACAATAGAGACAAAGTAATAAAGCCAGCAGTTGGTTTTTAGACCAGATATGTAAAACTGATAGACTTTTAACCTGACTGATTCAGGAAGCGGGGGAGAGAGGGGAGAGAACAGACACTGAAGCGACTTAAAGAAGAAAGCAAGAGAGCATTGTTACTTATTTTAATGAAATAGAAAGGGCTCAAAGAGAATGCCATGCATAACTGTACACCACACTAGATAACTTAGGTGAAATGGACATATTCCTAGAAAGACACAAACTACTAACACTGGCTGATGAAAAAATAGCAAATCTGAAATACAAGCTTGAAGTTGTAAGGAGACTGAGTCAGTAATCAGAAACCATCCATAAAGAAAAATTTGGAACTAGTTGGTTTCACTTTTGAATTTGACCAACAATTTAGAAAGAGTTAATTTTAATCATTCTCAAACTCTTCCCAAGAACTGAAGAGGAGGGAATATTTCATAACTTCTAATGAGGGCAGCATTACTCAGACTCCAATGTCAGACAAAGACAATATAAAAAACAAAGAAACAAACTACAGTCTAATTTCCCTTACATCTATTAGTGCAAAAGTCCTCAATAAAATGCCAGCAAACAAAATCCAACAGTACAGTAAGAGTAGAGTTTCTTTCTGATATACGAGCATGGTTATACACACAAAAATTGATTGGTATAATATGTTACAGTAACACAATGAAGAAAAATCACATGATCATTTTATTTTTTTTCTTCATTGAGTTTATTGGTACATTTTAGGTATATAGTACAGTTACATTCATTATTGGGATCTTGTACCTTTACATGACAGGTCTTGGTTCTCAGTTTTTCCCCTTGTCCCTGCCCTCCCTTCTCCCCGTCCTCCCCTCTCCATTTACAAACATTTTATTTCCATTTTTTCATTTTCTCCCATTTTTTTCTTTCCCTTATTACCTTTCCCCTACCCTTCCCACTTTCCCTACACCTTTAGCCCTTTTCTTCCCATTTCGCAATATCAGTTATCTCATTAGGTTCTTATGTACTATTATAGTTTATTCACACCAGAACACATGATCATTTTAAATTGATTCAGACAAAGTGTTTGGTAAAGTTCAGTACCTTTTTATGACAAAAGCACTCAGTACAATAAGAATAGAAAAGAACTCCCTTCAATAAAATGAAGCCCATATAAAAAACTTGTAATTGACACCATACTAAATGGTGAAAATGGAATCTTTTTTCTCCATGGCTGCTTTGCCACTTCTGTTCAATATAGAGCAGGAAGTCTAGTCAGAGCAATTAGGCAAGGAAAAAAAAAATCCCACATATTAGAAAGAAAAAAAGTAATCTCTGCTTTCAGATGTGCTTTTATGCAAAGAAAAACCCTAATGATTCTGCAGGGGAAAAAACCTTTTAGTGCAAATAAATCAATTCAGGAAAGGTGTAGGATACAAAATTAGTAAAGACATTGGTTGCATTTCTATGCATTAGTAGTGAACAATTCAAATGGGAAGTTCAGAAAAAAAGATGTTTACAATAATCTCAAAGAAGGTATTTAGAAATGAGTTAACCATGGAGACAAAAGGCTTGTACACTAAGGACTTAAAACATTCATGAAAGAAAATTAATGAAGACATAAACAAATGAGAAACATCGCATGTTCATGAACTGAGATATGAATATTCTGAATGGACACATGAATAATACTGGCAGGATAAAAATATCATCCAATACAAACTACATATTCCATGACATTCTTTTAGTATATGTGCTGACAAATCGAGCCTCATGCTATTCTAATGAAAATCACAAAAGAGATTTTTGGAAAAAAGGAACTCTCCTCTTAAAATTCATCCAGAATTTCCACAGACTCCAAATAGTGAATAGGTTCAATAAAACAAACTGGTTCTTTTGGGAAAAAAATTAATAAGACCAACAGTCTTCTATTAAAACTATTAAATAGAAGACAGAACAACGTTGGAAATGAAATTGGTTATATCGCTGCAAATCTTGCTGATATATTAAAAGGATATGAAATATTGCAAAAAATTTAAGCGCAGAAATTTGAAAAATTAGAATGAATTTCTCAGCACTCACAAAATATACACACTCAACCCAAGATGAAATACATACTCTCAATAGTTTTATAACAACAAATTGAATTTAAAGTTTAAAATCACAAAATGAAATTTCCAGATCTTGATTGTTTCACTGGAGAATTCGTTGGATAATTAGGAGAAGAGTACCAATTTTATACAATCTCTTTCAGAAAAGATGAAAAAAGATCACTCCCCAAATCACTGTATCTGCTAAAACCAGATAAAGACAGCAAAATATAAAAAGTTGTAGACAAATCTTCCTCAAAGGTTTATTATTTATTTATTTTGGTTTTTTGAGACAGGGTCTCCCTATGTAGTTGATACTGACCTGGAACTCACAATGTAACCTAGGCTGGTCTCTAACTCTCAGTGATCCTCCTGTCTCAGCCTCCCCAGTGCTGGGATTACAAGTGCGTGCCACCACGCCCGGCTCCCTCAAAGGTTTAGATATAAAAATACTTCAGGAAGTATTAGCAATCTGTAATCATTTCTTACAACTGCATGTGACTCTATAATTGTCCCCAAATGTTTCATTTAAAATAAACAGAAATCCTCTATTCAACATTGTCATAATTGGAACAATGAAAATCCTCTATTCAACATTGTCATAATTGGAACAATGAAAAAAGAAAAAGAAACAAAAGGCATCCAAACTGGAAAGGAAGAAGTTACATAGCCTTTTTGCAGATGGCAAAATCACTCATACAGAAAACTCTGCAGACTAAGAAAAAACATTTAGAGCTAATAAGCGAATTCAGTAAAGTTTCAGGATAGAAAATTAATATACAACCATCAGTTACATTTTTAAATACTAAAAGCAAACTATCTGCAAAAGAAATTAAGAATAAATCTTATTTATAACAGCCTCAAAAAGACAACTGGGCATGGTGGCATGTTCCCATAATTTTAGCAACCTGGGAGATAGAGGAGGATTGTAAACTTTAGCCAATCTTGGCTATTTAAGGACTTAGAGAGACTCTGTCAAGAAGAAAAAGAAAGAAAGGAAGGAAGGAAGAAAGGAAGGAAGGAAGGAAGGAAGGAAGAAAGGAAGGAAGGAAGGAAGGAAGGAAGAAAGAAAGAAAGAAAAAGAAAGAAAGAAAGAAAGAAAGAAAGAAAGAAAGAAAGAAAATTAACTCAAACAGATTACACACTTAAATGTAAGGTCTGAGGCAAGGTATCTAAATGCAAGGTAAGCTCCTAAAAGACATACATGGGGCAAAGTTCCTTGATGTTGGTTGTGGCAATGATATTTTAGGTACAACACCAAAAGCACAGGCAACAAAAGCAAAAGTAAATAGCCAGAAATCTATGAAACAAAAAACTTTCCACACGGTGATGAGAACAAACAACAAAATGCAAAGACAACCTGTTCAATTGAAGAATATATTTGTAATCATATATCTAATGAGGAGCTCATATCTGAAAGGTACAGGAAACAAAGACAAACAACCTGCAAAAAAGATAATAAAACAAGACAAAACAAAACAAAAACAACACCCCAAACCAACCAAACAAAAGCCCAATTAATAAATAGGCATGAGACCTGAATAAACATTTCTTTCCAAAGAAGACACATGAATGGGCAACCAATATATGAAAAATGCTTAGCATTGTTAATCAGAAAAGTTCAGGACCACAATCAGATATTATACCTGTTATGGTGGTTATTCTAAACAATTAAAATGATTACAAGTGTTGGCAAGGTCATAGAGAAAAAGAACCCTCACATACAGAACAGCAATTAAATTAGTACAACCATTATGAAAACAACATGGAGGCTTCTCAGAAATGAAAATTAGGGGCATTCAAGATGGCAGAATACAAATTCCCAGCATTCCCCTCTTCCTCCTCAAGGACCATCATAGTAACACATGTATACCTGCACAGGTGAGTGATGATGGGAGAACACAGGAAACCAAGAGAGAAATAGGAAACCTTCAGGATTTAGAGACCTGGGATGACTTCTAGAAAGAGAAACAAAACATCAGAACAACTGCTATTTTGGCTTCTCTGCTAAAAGAGGGAGAGACTGTGCTTTGAAAAATGTAAAAGGGACACTCCTAGCAAACTCTGTCAGTGTAGAAGCTGACAATTCTAGCTGCTGAAAAGTGTGATAAAAATAGTACGGTACTGGCAAAGAAACAGATCCGAGGATCAGTTGAATATATTAGAAGATGCAGAAACAACTCCAGACATACTCGGCTACCTCATCTTTGAGAAAGGAGCCAAACATCCTCACTGGAAGAAAGATAGCCTCTTTAATAATTAGTGCTGGAAAAACTGGCTTTCAACTTTCCAAAGATTAAAACTAGACCTGTATCTTTTACAATGCACTAAACTAAAATCCATGTGGATTAAAGATCTAAATATCAAAACAAAAATACTAAGCTTGCTGGAAGATAGGTAGAACTCTTGAAGACATTGGCATAGGAAAAGACTCTATGAACAAATCCCCAGAAGCATGGGAACTAGAGCAAATAATCAACAACTGGGATCTTATCATTTAAAAAAGCTTCTTCACTGCAAGAGAAACCACCAACAGAGCAAACAGACAACCTACAATGTAGGAAAATTTTTTTACCAGCTGTTCCTCAGACAAAGGTCTGCTATCTAGAATATACAAAGAACTAAAAAAAAAATCATGCCCCCCAAATAAAAAGACCCAATTCAAAAATGGGCATTGGAAATGAACAGTCATTTGTCACACAAAAAAGTATCAGGAGCAAATAAACGTACGAAAAAATGTTCAACATTACTGGTCAGTCGAGAGATGAAGATGAAAACAACACTGAGATTCCATCTTACTCCAGAAAGCATGGCTGCTATCAAGAAATCAACCAATAATAAATGCTGGTGGGGCTGTGGGGAGAAAGGAACCCTTCTCCATTGTTGGTGGGAGGGCAGTCCGGTATAAGCATTGTGGAAATCATTATGGAGAGACCTCAAACAAGGAGGATTAGAAGTCCCATTTGACCCAGCTATTCCTCTGTTGGGTATATTCCCAAAAGAATTAAAAGAATCACACCACAGTAATATATGCTCACCCAAGTTTATAGTGGCACAGTTTGTAATAGCTAAAACTTGGAAACAGCTCAATTGCCCATCAACTGGAGACTGGATAAAGATGTGGTTTTTCTATAAAATGGAGTACTACTCAGAGAATGAGAAACTAGAGTCATTTATATGTAAATGGATGCACACTGAGGCCATACTCTTAAGTAAAATAAATATGACAAAAATGCGTAAATACAGAATAGTTTCTCTGATGTGAAAAGTTAAAAGTATAAATAAGGTTTCTTTTGCAGAACTAAGATACAACCTACAATGTCAGAAAAAATTTTTACCAGCTGCTCCTCAGACAAACGGCTATTATCTAGAATATATAAAGAACTCAAAACAACCAGCCCCCACAAAATATAAAGACCCATTCAAAAATGGGCATCTGAAATGAACAGACATTTCCCAGACAAAGAAGTAAAAGTAGCAAGTAAATATATTAAAAAATGTACCACATCACTGGTCATTCAAGAGATGCAGATGAAAACAACACTGAGATTCCACCTCACCCCACAAAGAATGGCTGCTATCAAGAAATCAACCAATAACAAATGTTGGTGGGGTTGTAGGGAGAAAGGAACCCTTCTCCATTGTTGGTGGGAGTGCAGACTGGTGCAACCGCTATGGAAATCAATATGGAGATAGTTCAAAGAGGTGGGACTGGAGGTTCCATTTGACCCAGCCATCGCTCTTCTGGGTATCTTTCCAAAAGAATTAAAAGAATCATACCACAGTGATATATGCACACCTATGTTTATAGTGGCACAGTTTGTAATAGCTAAAATTTAGAAACAGTCCATTTGCCCATCAGTTGGAAACTGGATAAAGAAGGTGTGGTTTTTCTATAAAATAGAATACTACTCAGCCATTAAGAATGAGAAAGTAGAGTCATTCATAGGAAAATGGATACATATTGAGGATATACTTCTAAGTGAAATAAATAAGTCACATATGTGTAAATACTGAATAGTTTCTCTGGTGTGAATAAACTGTAATAGTACAGAAGATCCTAATGAGATAACAGACATTGTGAAATAGGAAGAAAAGGGCTAAAGGTGTAGGGAAGTTTGGAAGGGTAGGGGAAAGGTAATAATGGAAAAAATATGAGAAATTGAAAAAAAGGAAATAAAGTATTTGTAAATGGGCAGGGGAGGAGGAGTGAAGGGAGGGCAGGGACAAGGGGAAAGAATGAGAACCACGACCACCTGTCATGTAAAGGTACAAGATCCCAATGATGAATGTTACTGTACTGTATACCTAAAATGTACCAATAAACTCAATAAAAGAAAAAAAGTATAAATAAGGATCAAAATATATAATTGATAATGTGAAATAGGAAGAAAAGTTCTAAAGGAGTATGGGAAGTGAGAAGGGTAGAGAAAAGGGAAAAAGAGAAAATAAAAAATATGATAAAAGGAAAAAATGGAAACAAAGTCTTTGTAAATAGGGGAGGGTAGAGGGGGTGAAGGGAGGGCAGGGGTATGGGGACAAATTCAAAACCAAGATATGTCATGTAACAACAAGATCCCAATGATAAAGGTAACTGTATTGTATACATAAAATGTACCAATAAACTTAATGGAAAAAAAAAGTTTCACAGTTCTCAAAGGCTGCAGCCCAGTCATAATCAATTTGAAATATGAAAGGTACCTTTATTTTATTTTGGAAAATTACTTCATATTATATTGGAGCAAATCCCCAGGGTGTGGGAGCTGAGATTTGGTTGCTCTAGGGTCAGAAACCCCTGCAGATTCCCAACTCTGGGATCCACAGACATTTCCCTGTTCTAGTTCGGGGGTAGGTACCTTGGGACCCAACATAACCCAGGCCAGCCGGAAACTCTGCCTTGTAGGTACAGGTGTTATAACACTGAGAACAGAAGGCACTGCCTTTAAGAATCAGAGGTCAGGTGATCTTATTTTTAAACCAGACATGTTTTCATTAATTGCTAATAGCTAGATCTTGGGAACAGCATATATGGCCATCAGTAGATGAATGGCTGGGAAAACAGTATTTATACACAACGGAGAACTGTACTAGTCTGCCATGAAGATCAACTTGAATTCCTAGACAAACAGGTGCAGCTTCAGAATATAGTGTCAAATGAGATAAGTCAGACACATGAGTTAAAATATTGCATAGTTTCTTCATACGAGAATCTAAAAGTATACACTGTATACTCAGATGAGATCTACTGCAATATGCAATGTGCCCAAACTTGTGCCTCCAAATGTGGGCAGAGGACACCATGATGTCCAGTTGAACAGAACCAACAATGCATAACAAACTAAGACCCCAGGACATGTCTTCAGGGGAAGAAGATAAGCCACACCATAAAAGTTGTAGAAATATAACTGATACATCAGGTCCCAATGGAAGAATAGAAGAAAAAAAGTAGCATGATTTCTCCAAAAGAACATAATTACTTTCATGCAAGAGATCCCAAAGAAACTGAAATGGACGTAATGTCTGTCAGAGAATTTAAAAATAATAAGTATAAAAGGCTCAACAGATCCAAACAAACAGAGATAGATAAATTACTATAAGAAGATAATGGTCATAGAAATGACAAATTCAATAGAAATTTTGCAAAAGAATGAAATATAAATCTTGAAAATAAAGACAATAAGTAAAGTAAAAATAGAATAGAAATCCTCAACAAGTGGAAGAAAGAAAATGTGAATTTAAAGAAAGGTCTTTTGAAAAAAAAAAAAAAATAGAAAGCCAGCAGATTTCTCAGCAGAAACTCTACAAGCCAGGAGTGAATGAAATAACATATTCTGAGTCCTGAAAGAAAATAACTACCAACCAAGAATGCCATAGCCAGCAAGGATACAATTCAGAAATGAAAGAAAAATAAAGACCTCCCCAAAATAAATAAAAACTGATGGAATTTATGGCCACTAGACCAGTCTTGTGAAAGATGCTTAAGGGAATCCTCCTACCAGAAGCATGAGGAAATTAATTACCAGCATGAAAACATTTGAAAGCATAAACTTTACTGGAAGAGCAGATATACAGAAGACACTAGAAGGAAAATAAGATAAAATGAAACATTATCAATACAATAAACCATTATGGTACAAATGTAAATGACAGGAAGAACAGACTATTCAAAGCAATATGAAAATCAACAAAATGATGGGAGAAAAATGCTTACCTTACATAACAAGTGCAGTGTATGACAAATCGAGATAAACTTATCACACTGAATGTGAAAAAGCTGAAAGCTCTGCCTCAAAGTTCGGGAACAAGACAAGAGTATTCACTCTCATCCCTCTTATTCACTATAGTACTGGGAGTTCTAGAGCAATAAGAAAAAGAAACAAAAGGCATACAGCTAGGAAGAGACAAAGTCAAATTACCCCTCTTAGCAAATGAAAGGACAATAGAGACATTAATAAGTAAAGTAAAAATAGAATAGAAAGCCTCAACAAGCGGAAGAAAGAATATATGAATTTAAAGAAAGGGCTTTTTCCAAAAATCAAATAAACAGCAGATTTCTCAGCAGCTCCATGTGTAGTAAAAACTAAAGACCCAACCAAAAGACTACTAGAACTGATATACAAATTCAGAAAAGATGTGCAATTCAGTCAATATATATAAACCAGCAGAATTTTTACATAACAATAATACACTTGCTAGGAAAAAATCATGAAGGCAAGTCCATTCACTGTAATTACAAAAAGAAAACAAAGAGGAAAACACACAAACTCCTCTATGGGTGAATTTAATGAAGGAAGTGAAAGAAGGCTACAATGAAAATTATAAAACGCTGATTAAAGAAACTGAAGAAAAATGGAAGGACTTCCCATGTATACAGATTGGAAGAATCAATATTGTTAAAATAGTTATCTTATTCAAGGCCATTTGCAGATTCAATGCAATCTCTATTGAAATACCAATGATAGTCTTTGCAGAGCTAGAAAAAAAAATCCTAAAATTTATATAGAAGACGACCCCAAATAGTCAAAATAATTTTGAGCAAAAAGAACAAAGCTGGAGGCATCACAATATTTGAATTCAAAATATGCAACAGAACTATAGTAAACAAAATAACACATTACTGGCAAAAAAATGCAACACACAGAAGAAAGTGGAGTCCAGAAATAGACACACATATCTATTGTGAGCTGAACTTCAAGAAATGTGCCATAAAACATACGCAAGATCTCTTTAATAAAGCATGCTGGGAAACCTAGATAGCCACAAGCAGAGGATGGAAAATCTATACTTATCTCTTGCTCCTCACAAGAAGCAAGTCAAAACTGATCAAAGACTAAATCTAAGACCAGAAACCCCTACCTATTAGAATAAAGTATAAGGGAAATACTTCATGATATTTGTACAGATAGAGATTTTCTTCATAGGACTCTAGAAGCATAGGAAACAAAAGCAAAACTTTACAAATGGGATTGCATCAGACTAAAAAGCTTCTGCATAGAGAAAGAACGCAATCAGCAGAGGGAAGGGGCAGTCCACAGAATGGGAGAAAATATTTGCTAACTATTCATCTGACAGAGCATTCATATCCAGAAAATATAAGAAACACAAAACCCACCAAATATTCCAATTAAAGATGTTTACATAGGAAGGCATGGTGGCATGCACCTGTAATCTAGCTGCTAAGGCAGGAGGACTGGGAGTTTGAGGGGCCAGCCTAGAGAACATAGAAAGATCTGTTTTCAAAACAAACAACAAAACCCAAAAACAACAACAATAAAAAAGCCCAAACTAAACCAAAGCAATAAAACCCACAAAGTTTAAATGATTTGAATACACATTTTTAAAAAGAAGAAATAATTTTATACACCATTAGCCATCAGGGAGATGACAATCACTATAACGGGACATCATCTCATCCCAGTTTGAATGGTTATTATGAGAAAATTCTTTTATATTTTGGGTGGGTATGTAAAATAATATAGTCACTATGGAGAACAGTACGGGGATTCCTCAAAAATCTCAAACTAGATCTAGCACAGGATCCCATGTCTGGGTAAATATCTAAAGGAAATGAAATTAGCATACCACACATACCCACATGCCTATGTTTACTGCAGCCCTATTCATAAATAGCTATGATATAGAGTCAGCCCAAGTGCCCACTGATGAATGGATAAAGAAAATGTGACTTATACATATATATTCCATATAGATCCATGAACGCATATGTCCGTATATCATATCAATATATATAATATACTTGTATCAGTCAGCCATTAAGAAGTATGAAAATCTGTCATTTGCAACACAACAGATGGAGCTGAAGAACATCATGTTAAATGAAATAAACCAGACCCCAGAAAACAAATACAATGCATTTTCTGTTATACACAGAGGCTAAAAACAAAGTCAACCTGAATGTAGAATACAGGTTAGTGGAATTTTAAAAAATTATATTGGGTTGAAGCATGGCTAAAGGGTCATTGGATTTGATCACTGCATAGAAATATCAGACTGAACTTGCTTAATACAGATAAGATAAAAGTAAGGATCAACAACTGGGATCTCATCCTAAAAAGCTTTTGCACAACAAAAGAAATCATCAACAGAGTGAAGAGACAACTCACAGAGTGGGAAAAAATCTTAGCCAGTAGTCCCTCAGATAAAGGACTGTCTAGAACATACAAAGAATTGAAAACATCAGACCTCCCCATTGAAAGACCCAATCCAAAAATGGGCTTCTGAAATGAATACATACATTTCAGATGGAGTTCAAACAGCAAACAGATAGAAGAAAAAATTTTCAACATCACTAGTCATCTGAGAGAAGTAAATGAAATCAATGCTGAGATTCCATCTCATCCCAGAAAAAATGGCTGCTATCAAGAAATCAACTTGTAACAAATGCCGGTGAGGTTGTGGGGAAAAAGCACCCTGCTCCACTGCTGGTGGAAGTGCAGACTGGTGCAACCCTTATGGAAATCAGTTTGGAGATTCCTCAAAAAACTAGGATTAGAAGTCCCATTTGACTCAGCCTGGCCCCTTCCTGGTATCTTCACAAAAAGAATTAAAAGCATCATACCATAGTGATATATGTGCACCCGTGTTTATAGTGACACAGTGTGTACTAGCTGAATCTTGGAAACAGCCCAATTGCCCATCAACTGATTAATGGATAAAAAAAGATGAGTTTTTTTTAAATTTAAATTTTAATTTTTTGGTACCAGGAATTGAACTCGGGTCCTTGCGCTTGCAAGGCAGGCGACAGAACCACTGAGCTAAATTTCTGGCAGGATGGCAAGATATGGCTTTTTAATACAATGAAATACTACTCAATCATAAGGAAAGATAAACTTGAAACATTTATTGCTAAATAGATGCAACTTGAGGTTATACTCAAGTGAAATAAATCAGACACACATATATATATATATATAAATATTGCATTCTCTCTGGTGTGAGAAACTGAAAGGGTAAATAAGGACAAAAATGTATAGTAGGTAATATGAAAAGGAAGGAACTGTTCAAAAGGAAAAGGAAAATGTGAAGGGGGAGGGGAGGAAAGGAAGGGAAAAGAAAAAAAAACAAGAAAACGAAAAAATGGAAACAAAGCTTTTGTAAATAAAGGAAGGGAGGGTTAGTTGGGGAGAGAATTGTAAGAAAAAGAGGACTCAATATATACCGTGTGTAGGTACAAATTCCCTTTAAAGAATGTGGTCTTTATGTATATTTAAATCATACCAGTAAAAGTAATTAAAAAGGAGAAAATAAAATAGAAATACCATGTGATGTAGCAATCTCACTTCTGAATATATATTCAGATGAAATAAAATTAGTAAGTTGAAGAGATATGTGTACTCCCACGTTCACTGCAGCATTCTTCATCCACAATAGTCAAGACATGGAGAACCTAAGTATCCATAGCAGATGAATGGCTAAAGAAAATGTGGGACACCCCCCCCACGCACACTCGGAGGGAGGGGGGACAAAAGGGAAGGAAGGGAAGGAAAGGGGTGAAAAGGGAAAGGAAAAGGAGGAAAGGAGCAACAGGCTATTTAGCTTTAACAAAGAAGGGAATCTTGCAGTTTGTGACCAGGACGAATCTGGAGGACATTACGCTAAGTGAGAAAAGCCAGAAAAAGAAAAACAAATAAAAATGGTCTCACTTATACATATAAAAGTATGTATAAGCTGAATAAACTTGAAAAAAGCTGGACAGAAGCAAAGAGGAAAACAGTATTTGTCAGGGCCTGGAGAATGAGAGGTTAGTTAAATACGGTTAACTTTCTCTTAGATGACGAATACGTTCTGGAGATGCGATGCACAGCGCGGTAAGGGTGGTTAACCATAGTGTATTATATCCTTGTAACTTGCTGGGCAAGCAGCTTTTCTATTTTATTATTGAGAAAGAAAAGGGGTGACTGTGTGAGATGATGCATGCTGATTAGCTTGTCTGTAGTTCATGATATACACATATATCACAATCATGTTGTACACCTTAAATATGTACATCTTTATTTGTCATCTATGATTGAATAATCTAAGAAAAACAACTGGTAAATATGTTTTTTCAAAAAAAGACGAAACTTCATGAAAAAGGAGAGAAAGTGGGGAGATAAGGGTAAGAAAATCATTCAACATTGCCAAATATTTTTGAAGAGAAAGAGGCCATGAATACTGCTAAAATTTGATCAGGTAGAGGGTCTCTCCCAAGACTAATAGGTACTTTATTCTTGGTTGCGTTAAAAATGGCCCAGACTTTACAATAATGATACTATGATAAGGAAATTCATAGGCAAGTTATTAAAAGAGAAATCCCAAAATAGCATGTATCAGACTCTTATTGCCGTAATTGTAAGTAGAGTAATCCATTAGATGCCACATTTTGGGATAAGTTAGCCCACTGGATGGCATACAAGGAAGCATTTCAGTTGGTAGAAGTTTCTATTGAGACTGTGTGCTTGAATACTTCTGGATATTTTACATACTTGTTTGCCCCACTGATTTAATTATACTTAGGGACCAAACCAAATAAAAAAATAGCTATAAAGCCGTGCTGTTATGACTGTATAATTGCTCATTGCTACAAGAAGTCACTTGGGCTTGAGGATTGGTCACTCACTGTCTTGGTGGCCTGTAGAGACCTGCCTCTTTGAGTTTGAGGGGTGTGAGTATCAAAACGTCAGTAAAAATCTCAGAAAACAAATCAAAACCATGCAGCAGAAGCAGGAGAAGGCACATCTAAGCACAAAAGAGCTAAGGTTTAACCAACTGGAAACTAAACCTTTCAATAATTCCTAGGTTAGAGTCATCCTTCTCTGGTAACATGAGAAGTGCAGCCATTTCGACTGTGAAAGCAAAGACCTTTGGAAAGCATTTTTAATGAGATCTGTATTTATTAAAGTATATAGAATTCAGGAGTAAAAGCTTGAAAAGAAAAAAATCTAAATCTTCCATGCCTCCACAGCATGGAAGCCAAAACAATATCAAATGAACATTCAGTTTGACAGTACAGAAAGAACAGCACAACTATTGACAGTAAGTTTTAAAGGATTAAGATTAAAGTCAAAATCAATGACAAAGCACAAAAAAAGACTTTAGAGAAAACTACAAGATGTATGAAAAAGAACCAAGAAAACAGACTAAACTTTCACTAGTTTGAACTTAAGAGACAAGTTTGGAAGGAGAGAAAGCTTATAGCTAAATCTGAAGAGATTTTTAAATTATGAAAATATTCTGTATAAAGTTCACGTCTATTTAAAAATCTAGGTTAAATGAATGAGTAGAGTCAGCTAAGAAAAGCTGATTTAAGAGCAGCACACACATAGAGTAGAAAAGCATACAAAAAAAATCTACATCCTACAAAAGAAACAGGAAAAATATTACATTGGAGCATCTATAAAACTATTTTATGTCTTAGAGCACACACAAAGATAGTACTCTATGGGACTACGGCCCCCTCAAAATTCATGCGTTAAAGACTTGATCTCTAATTCAGTTAAATTTGGAGACTGGGCCTTTGAGAGGCATTGAGGATTTAAGTGGGGGCATGAATCCAGTGGGACTGGTGCCTTCATAAGAGACATTTCATTATTCTCTGCATCCTCCCTTTCTTCGATCAGTGTCTGTCTGTATCCTGTAAAGATACAGTGAGAAGGCAGCTGCTCACAAGGTAGGAAAAGAGCCCTGATCAGAAACTAAATCATCTTGTACTTTGATTGTAGACTTCTCAGCTCCAGAACTATGAGAAATACAATATATTTTCTGTTTAAGCCAGTCAGACTCAGTATTTTTTCTATAGCAACCTGAGCCAACTAGTACATATGGAAACCACAATTCATTCTTATCCAAGTAACAAAATATTAATTCCCAAACCCTATAATTACCCAAAAGTTATGAACTAATCTCCTTATGTTTGTAAAACCCTAAAGATGGGCTGGTACTGTAATTCAGTGATATAAGGCTTGCCTTGGAATGCAATCCCCTGAACCACAAAAACAAAAACAACAACAAAAAAAATAAAAACAACCCCCCCAAAACTTCAAACAAAATTAAAACCCCCAAAGAAACATTATCAAGGGAAGGGAGGAGGAGGTGAAGGGAGGGCAGGGATGTGGGGAAAAAATGAGAACCAAGACCTGTCATGTAAAGGTACAAGATCCCAATGATGAATGTAACTATACTGTAAACCTAAAATATACTGATAAACTCAATGAGGAATAAAAAACTCTATAAGAAAAGCTGAGGTTGGCTCTCTAGGGAGACTTCTCAAAAAAAAAAGAAACATTATCAAATGAATTCAGCAAAATATTCAAATAATTAACATGACATTGTAGTGTTATGTTAGAGTAAGAATGATTGCACACTGGTAATTTATCTGATCTAATATGAATATGAATGAGATAAAAAAGAGATTGAAATTTATTCTGTAAAAGGTCAATAATATGTTGTCCTTTATGAGAAAAAAGCTTTGGTTCCTAGTACTCAACTCTGCTATGGCACTGCAAAAGCAGCCTTCAATACTATGTAATTGAATGGGTAAGGCTGTGTTCTAAGATAACTATATAAACAACCTCTGGGTCAGAGGACAAAAAGGATTTCATATACTTTCATGTTAAAAAGAGATTTGATAATATCGAACATATGATACTGTAAACTGGAAGCTCAGTAAAATGATGAATAGAGTCAATTTCATACAAAACAGGTATCTTTTACAGGGAAACATGAGAAGTGAAGTCATTAAAGTTAGGAGAAAAGTTACCGATGACTAGTACTGCTACTATTCAGTTTTTAAAATTAAGTTTATTAGTACATTTTAGGTATACAGCACAGTAACATTCATCATTGGGATCTTGTACCTTCACATGATGAATCTTGGTTCTTATTTTTCCCCATTCCCCAGCCCTTCCTTCAGCCCCTCCACCCGTCCCTATTTACAAAGACATTTTTCCTTTTCACTTATTTTTTCTTTTCCCTTTTTTGCCTTTTCCCTACCCCTCCCACTTCCTCTCTTTTAGACCTTTTCTTGCCATTATACAATATCAAATAATACATTTTGATCCTTATTTACACTTTTAGTTTTTCACACCAGAGAAACTATTCCATATTTACACAAATGTGTCTTACTAATTTCACTTAAGTGCATGGCCTCAATGTGCATTCATTTAGCTATAAATATCTCTAGCTTCTTGTTCTTTATTGGCTGAGTAGTATGTATGTATGTGTGTGTGTGTGTGTGTGTGTACGTGTGCGTATATCACATCTTCTTTATCCAGTCTCCAGTGGATGGGTAATTGGGCTGTTTCCAAGCTTTAGCTATTATAAACTGTGCTGCTATAAACATTGATGAGCATATATCACTGTGGTATAATTCTTTTAATTCTTTTGGGAAAATACCCAGCAGAGGGATAGCTGGGTCAAATGGGACCTGTAATCCTAGTTTTTTTGAGGTATCTCCATATTCATTTCCATATTGGTTGCACCAGTCTGCACTCCCACCAATAATGAAGAAGGTTTCCTTTCTGTCCACAGCCCCACCAGCATTTGTTATTGGTTGATTTCTTGATAGCAGCCATTCTTACTGAGGTGGGGTGGAATCTCAGTGTTGTTTTCATCTCCATCTCTCAAATGACCAGAGATGCCGAACATTTTTTCATGTTTATTTGCTGCTTTTACTTTTTGTGTGAGAAATGTCTGTTCATTTCAGATGTCCATTTTTAAAAAATTTTTATTTTTTTCTCATTGAGTTTATTGGTACATTTTAGGTATACATTACAGTTACATTCATCACTGGGATCTTGTACCTTTACATGACAGGTCTTGGTTCTCATTTTTCCCCTTGTCCCTGCCCTCCCTTTACCCCTGCCTCCCCTCTCCATTTACAAACATTTTATTTCCATTTTCTCCTATTTTTTTCTTTCCCTTATTACCTTTCCCCTACCCTTCCCCCCTTCCCTACACCTTTAGCCCTTTTCTTCCTATTTCACAATGTCAATTATCTCATTAGGATCTTATGTACTATTATAGTTTGTTCACACCAGCAGAGAAACTATTCAGTATTTATACATGTGTGACTTATTTATTTCACTTAGGAGTATATCCTCAATATGTATCCATTTTCCTATGAATGAATCTAATTTCTCATTCTTTATGGCTGAGTAGTATTCCATTTTATAGAAAAAACATCTTTATCCAGTTTCCAACTGATGGGCAAATGGGCTGTTTCCAAGTTTTAGCTATTACAAACTTTGCCCTTGGGTCTTTCTATTTGCGGGGTGCTGATTTTTTTTATAAAATGGAGTGCTACTCAGTCATGAAGAATGAGAAACTAGAGACATTTATAGATAAATGGATGCACACTGAGGTCATATTATTAATTGGAAAAATAGGACACACATGTGTAAATACCAAATAGTTTCTCTGATGTGAGAAACTAAAAATATAAATAAGGAAAAATGTATAATTAATAATGTGAAATAGGAAGAAAAGTTCTAAAGGAGTAAGGGAAGTGGGAGGGGTAGGGAAAAGGAAAAAAGAGAAAAAATATGATAAAAGAAAAAAATGGAAACAAATTCTTTGTAAATAGGGGAGGATGGAGGGGTTGAAGTGAGGGCAGGGAAATGGGGAAAAAAATAAGAACCAAGATACATCATGTAAAGGTACAAGATTCCAATGATGAATGTAACTCTATTGTATACCTAAAATGTACCAATAAACTTAATGAAAAAAAGAGAAGTCAGCTTTTAATACTTTTCTATCAAATTCAAGAAAATCTAATGAAAATGATTAGCACAAACACAGATTTGAATTATGAACTTAGATAAAAGATAAATATACAGAATATTAATCATATTCTTCTTTATAAAAATTGAAATCAAAAGGTTCCCAAGCAACATTGTTCTCCTAAACGACAACCCAGCCTGGCTAGTGACAGGCATCTGGGAATGTTAGCTAATGTACTGTGTATTAACTACTGTATTTTTAGTACATTTACTGAGTTAGAAGTACAGAAATTTTTACCAATCATAAATGAAAGAAATAATGTTCAGCATTTAGGCATGGTTTATTATCAGTGCAAAAGTCCACTGGCAAAACAAGTAGAAGGTAGCACTGCAAGAATTGGCTGCTGGTACTGTTTCCTCCTTCTGAGGTCAACACATAAAAAGGTGTGGCTAATACCTATACGATAAGCAGAACTATACATTTAAAGCACCCGTACAAGATCCCAACAATGAATGTAACTGTACTGTATCCCTAAAATGCATCAATAAACTCAATTAAAGCTGAAAAAAACCCAGCAATAAATAGAGGATGTCTGAATGAGTTTTGCTTTTTTAAATTCATGAGACCAAAGAGCAGATGTTTCTCAATAGTTGTAGGAAAAAGATCAAGGGATGGATTTTTTTTTCAGATTCTACTGGTTTTCAAGGAGACACCTCTTTGGGGAAAAGTGGTTTCATTCTGAATAGAAGGGAGGCTAGGGGTATGGGGAAAAACTAAGAACCAAGATACGTCATGTAAAGGTGCAAGATCCCAATGATGAATGTAACTGCACTGTATACCTAAAATGTACCAATAAAAATATTTAGAAAAAAAAAAAAGAAGCAAACTCCTGACAGTCTTTTTTAACAAGAGATCTGTTAGGTCAAGTTCATATAGATGAGAACATTACTTGGAAAGGTACAATTTATATAGTCATCCCTTACTTTCCAGCAGGGGTTTGGATACCACAATCCTCAAATGCTCACATCTCTTATGTGACCTGTGCACACCCTCCTGTGTACTTTAAATCATACCTAGATGGCTTATAATATCTAGCACAAAGGATATGCTATGTAGATAGGTGTTATACTGTTATACTGTGCTGGTTTGGGAGTACTGGCAAGTATTTTCAAAGTCTATAAATACTTGGTACAGATGTAAGTTTTTTCCACTGTTTTTTTTTTTTTTTTTTTTTTTTTTTTTTTTTTGGTACTGGGGAATCAAACTTGGGTCCTTGTGCTTGTGAGTCAGGCTCTGGAAGCACTGAGCTAAGTCCCCAGCCTAACCCAGTTTTGATCTATGGTTGTTTGAATTAGTGGATGTGGAACTCATAGATAGGGCCACACAAATGCACTTTAAAGAGAAGCACTATTCCTGACTCTGTAAGTGACAATTAATTATTTGAATACACGAGAAGTGGCATTTATTTTGAGACATCCAGATCTGAAAAACAAAATAAAACAGAATCCTATATTATGAGATTTGGGAGCCTCAAGACTCATCCTAGGAAATTTGAGAGTCCTGCAGCAGGGGTGAGAAGGCCAGACTCAGTCTAGGTCTTCCTCATGTGTCCAGGTCTCTCAGCGCCTTGGTTTCTTTGCCCCTCTCACTATTCTTCAGAGATTCCTCAGAACACCACTGAGAACTCATCACTGCACAGTATTTCATAACAGCCTGGGGTGGTGTCCAGGTAATTTTAGTCCATTCTTGATTTTCCCACGGAGTGGCTGTGTTACTGTGGGTATTCCTCTAATCTCTGCTTTTCAGTCTTCTCTTCTGCAAAGAGGGCAATAATTCCTTTTTTATAGGCTTGGGGGACTAAAACTATGCATATTTCATGTTCTGTATTCTGATATTTAGAGGCTCAGTAATTTAATCTCCTATTTTATTGGAAGAAAAAGTTTCTTTATAAAACAATAGTGAGAACCAAGATGCATCATATAAAGGTACAAGATCCTAATGATGAGTTTAACTGTATTGTATACCTAAAATGTACCAGTAAACTCAATGGAAAACAAACAAACAAACAACAATAGTAATTAAAGTTAGCTTATTAGTATGTGAGTCATTCAGCTATTACCCATAGTATGCAGGAGATATATATTATTTCCAAATTATTGATCAGAAAACTGAAACTGGAAGGAAAAAGAAATTTGTTGAAATAGGAAATAGAAGCACACAACTTCTATTATATTCCAGGTCTACCTTATTCCCAAGCCCAACTTTTGATCACTATCATTTAATGCCTTTATAATTATCTACATAAGATGTTTTGTATACATTACACATTTTACTTAAAAATCACCCTGTTACAATAAAACCTTAATTTTGCTCTCCTGATTTTAATTGAAGTGACTAGTTAAGTGACGCATAACGCTGGTTCCTTAGAGAGTTAGAACAATTATAAGCCTCCAAGCAATCAGTAAATGGTGAAGTTTGTCAAAAAGTAAAATATCACAAAGGCAGTTGCTATTAATTTTTAAATAATTGCTGGATCCTAGTTCTGTGAGTATAAAACTACATATATAGTCTGTCTAATTTGATGGGTATGAAGTTCAAAAAGAGATTGAATCTTTTTAGTTTTTTACCCCAAAGATAATAAGTTTGAAATATAGAGGAATGGGAATTAATCGCAAATACTGTTATTTCAAAGACATTTCCTTTTACTTGATCTGATTTGCTTGATGTCTTGATTTATAAAAAGTAAAATCCTGTCTGCATGCAACTTTTGTATATATTACTCAGAAAAACCATTCTTACATTTTAGCCTCTTGATGATAATTTCCAAAGTTCCATCTCCTCTTATTTGACAGTGATGACTTATATCTCACAAATATAAATAGCAAATAAGAAAATGTGGTAAAATTGAGAAATATTGGGAGGTCAAAGATGAAGTGAGATATTTTTTCCTCTCTAAGCCTGAGAGAGCAAGTTCAACTGTGTTTGCCACAGTGAAAGACCAGCAGCCACTCTAGGTTTCTCTCTCTCTCTCTCTCTCTCTCTCTCTCTCTCTCTCTCTCTCTCTTTCTTTCTTTTTTTTATTGGTGCTGCAGATCGAACTCAGGATCTTGCACTTGCGAGGCAGGTGGCGAAACCACTGAGCTAAATCTCCACTCTAGGTTTTTCTTGTGGCTTGGTTATGTGAGCTGAAGCACTGCCTAGCCAAGAAATGACACTGAGAGACTGTATGTCTCTCCTTTAGTTTCCAGTGTGATATTGCCCAATATAGCAACACATACATCTGGGTGATGCTTATATAAATGAAATAAATATCTGTTTATAAAACCCCAAATTAGCCTTAGATGCCTAAATTTTTTAGGGGAAATTTCTACCTCTAGCAAAATTTCTACTTGGGTCCTTGTCCAGAAGCCCTCCAGAGGGGCCTAGTGGATTGTTCTCTTGTGGAATTGGCTGATGTATCACACATCATTTATTTTAGTCATCTGAAGAATTATTCCTGACACCATTCATGTATTTGGTTCTACCAACCAATACCAAAAATAAAATGGTGAATTGAATAATCTCATTTTGTCAGTCCTGTTGGATTCAGAAGCCACACTCAAAGTGCTTTCATTTGGATTCTATAGTGGTCAAGGAAGGAACAGAACCCACAATTCTTTGGAAAAACTTCCATCCTTTCCAAATCACAGACTCTCACTGCATATCTTTTAATAAAACATTTCTAATCCTGACCAAACTGCCGGAAAGAAATTTGTAATGAAAGGTTGCCTTTGTATCGCTTTCCATTTTTTACCTCATTACTATGACAAAAAGTGTATTAGTGTCTGAACATTTCATCAGCTCTGAGAACTGTAGCTGTAGGCAGTTCATAAAATGGAAATTGGGGACTGGTTTGTCTTATTTGCATGCTCTCCACACCCACATGTGTTTAATATGCATTGCAAATTACCACTCACCTCTTCTGTGTACTTGGTACATTGGGAGGAGTGAAGGAGCTTGGAGGATGGTGGAACAATTGCTTTCCCATGGTTTCCCAGCTAAATTGGGATTTTTTTTTTTTTGCAATAGAGAAAAACTAAAACACTGCAAAGTATTGAATTATTCTTAAATAATACCATATATTCTTGCCCACTGTCATTGATATTTATAGTTTATCCCCCAAAATTAATTCTAGGGCTGCACTGAATTACCTCCCTGTATGGATCAGATAGCAAAATCATTGCCCTGTAGCCTACTTGAAGTATTTGTGTAGAAAAAAATTTCATCATTCCAGGTGAAATTGACCTGGAAGATTATGGTGGCAAACTCTAAACAACTCATTTTGTTTTCCTTCCCTCGTGTTAGATTCTATGCAAGTAAGTTAGGGACCACAGAGGCATACACAACTATTTCTAACACAAAGTACTTCTTTGGCTCAGCAGAGATTCTTCTTTAGGACAGCAAATAATCATCTTGACACCTGCACTGTTTCCTATGTGAGACAGGTCCAATAAAAGTGTTCAAGGTCTACTTAAAAAAAAAAAAGGCACATATATCCAAACACAAACATTGACACCGACTGTCCTGATGGCCTGGGATGGGATGTTTATTAACTGATAGGCCAGTCAATGGGACCAGAGCAGGCACCAAATCTACATGTTCTCTTAAGAACAGATCTCCTTTGCTTATGCTCAAGGGTAGACCAAGAGCTTCACTGTTAGATTATAGATGACAGAGACCCAGTTTTCTGTCAGCAAGGGAGTTCTGAGCAGCTTGGAATTACCATGGCAGATGAGGACAGAATTGATATATGCTAATAAATCTATTATCAAAGAAAGTGTGACCAATTCTGTGATTTTTCACTTCAGCAAACCTTCAAGAGGAGGAAAATCCACCCAAGTAAGATGTCTTCTTAAACATCATGATTGGACTAATCACACTGAGGGGATTGGATCAGGTGCTCATGTTTTAGATAAATATGAACCTAGAATTTATGTTATTTAGAAAATCATTTTAAAATAGATTCTATACTGTTCTCTTCCCCACTCCTCTGTACCTTCAGGAAGGCAGAAAACTTATTCAATAGTTGGACTGCACTTACTGGCTGGCCAAGACTCTGGTGTACCCAACGTCACCCAAGAAAATACAAATGATCCTCAAAGGAATTACATCAGGGTGGAAAAGTAAAAGGCTCACACTCAGTGACAATTAATGAACAGTTATGTTTTATGAATACTTTAGGAGATCACTAAATTCTGAAAGAGCAAAAAATATTTCAGAGTAGAAGGAATTAAAGGAAAATAGAATTTACGAAGGCATTTTATCCACTTGTATCTTTTAATACTTAGCTGGATACACTTAATGTTTCTACATGTTTCTCTGTCCTCATGGATAAAGAAACCTCAAACTTCGTGAGCATTAGAATCTTGTGGGGAGTAAGGACATCAGAAGAGCAGACTTGGGCATTCTCTTCATCATTTCTATGCTTTCTTATATCCAGAAAAAGGTCAGAATCTTTCCATGGGTTAGATCCCCTTTAGAAGATAGTCAGGGATTGTAAACTAACATTTTTTACTCGGATGAACATTTAGAGGTATTAATTCATCTCACTAACAACCATGGGATTGGAAATGGAACTAGGATTCAGATAAAGATGGGAACTCTGGGTTGGTAAATTGAGCAGCCTACACAAAGCTGGGAATATGAGTTAACTGTGGACATGAGTTAACTGGGAACTGAGCTAACCGTGGACAGCTAGTTGGGACAGGGAGCCAGGGGAAGAGGGAGGGGAATTTGGTGAAAAAGTCCACCCTGGGAGTGTATGGTGGTCTCGCTATGCTTTGATCCCGATTCTGCCACACCCCTGTCATGAGAATCTGCAGATTCCTCAGCTTCTCTGAATGACATTGATATGAATAATATTCAATCACAAGCACTATCATGCATCTTAAATAATTTAACATATCTCAGACTAAGTTGAAATAAATGCACTAAATCAATCGGACTTTGTGCATTCATTTAAAAAATCAACTATTCCATATCATTGCTTATATTGTCTTAATGTTTTGAAATGGCATCTGATATATGTATTTTAGACTTGTGCCATTATAAAATGTTTCTAAATGGAGGAAATTAAGAATTTCTCTAAGTATATGAGGTGAGGGAAATTTTTTTTCAGAATTAATTTTATAGGCACATTTTAGGCACACAATACAATGATATTCATCACTGGAAATTTGCACCTTTACACAATCCATCTTGGTTCTTATTTTTTCCCCATTTCCCTGCCCTTCCTTCAGCTCCTCCATCCCTCCCTATTTTCAAAGACTTTGTTTCCATTTTTCATTTTCTCACATTAATTCCATTCCCATCTTTCCTTTCCCCTACCCTTCCCATTTCCCCTTTTCTTCCTATTTTACATTATCTATTATACATTTTAGTCCTTTACACTTTCAGTTTCTCATACTAGAGAAACTATTTGGTATTTACACATGTGTCCTATTTAATTAACTTAAGAGTATGGCCTCAATGTGATTCTATTTAGCTATAAATGTCACTAATTTCTCATTTTTATGGCTGAGTTTGTGATCCTTGTTGTCCTTTCCTTGGATATTGTTTAAAATTTTTTGAAGGGCTGGTTTGGTATCACAATGTTCCTAAGGTGCTCTCTGTCATGAAAGTATCTTTATTTCTCCATTAATTTTGAAAGATAGTTTTGCAGGGTAGCTCAATCTGGTTAGAGGGTGTTTTCCTTTAGGGCTTGAAATACATCACTCCAAGCTCTTCTTGCCTTGAGGATTTGTATTGAGAAGTCTGCTGAGATTCTGATAGGCTTTCCTTTATATGTAATGTGTTTCTTTTCTCTTACTGCTTGTAGAATTTTGTTTTCTGTTGGGTTTATGGAATCTTAAGTATTATATGCCTATGTGTAGATGTATTTTTTTGTTCATGGCTAGTTGGAGTCCTATATGCCTCACTTATCTGTATGTCAAGTTCTTTTCCCCTACTTGGGAAGTTTTCTGCCATTACTTCTGTGAACATTTTTTTTTCATGTCATCTGCCCTCTCCTGTTTTGTTCATTGACTCCGAGCAGTCTTATGTTATTCTTTTTTGCATAGTCTAGCAGATGCTGGATTGATATTTCATGGTACTTTACTATTTTTAAGAAGTTTCTTTTCCTAGTCACTAATTGGAATTCCATCCTCTACATCTGAAATAATATCTTCACCTTGGCTCCTTCTTCTGTGTAAACTTTCAATGGAGTTTTTAGTCTTCTGGAAATCTATTTGCACCTGTTTTACAGAATCCATTTATTTCCTATGTTGGGATTCCATTATGTCCCTCAGCTCCTATATTTTTTAAAATCTGTGTCTTTTCTAGATTTATTAATCATGTCTTGCACTATGGGCACAAACTCTGTTATCTGAGAAATTATTTCTGTTTCATTTTTTTCAGATCCTCTTTTGTTGCCAGTTCAGGGAGTCCAGGTGGTTAAGTATCAGATTATTCCATCTCGTTTTCCTTTGGGGTTGCCTTAGGTGATCTGGAAGTCTGATTTTGAGACTTGTTTATGGTCTTCTCATTTCAACAGATGCAGCCTGCTGTGCCTTTGTTGAGGTAACTTTTTGCTCACAAAGTAGTCTTCAATTCTGAGCATGCCACCAAGAGGCCTTTTCTCTGCTGCTCATGAGTACATTAATTCCTGGGTTCAGAATGGTGGCCTTCAGTATCCCTGAACTGACCTGTTTTCTGGGTGTGCTTCTGGCTGGGGCCTGAGCACACTTGGGATGGTATCTAGGTGTGCCTCTGGCTGGGGATCCTATGGAGCTGTTGTCTGGGAGGGCTTCTGGGTGGGGGCTGTGTACCACAGTTCCTGTTGTCTGAGAAGGCTTCTGACTAGGGTCTCTAAGCACTTATCAATGGTATCAGGGTGAGCCTCTGGCTGTTGCTTTTGGGCCTGTACAGCTCTTTTCTGGGCAGGACTTTGGCTTGTGCTTGTGTGCCTGAGCCTCTGGGGTCTAACCCAGTTGGGATCTGCCTCTAGAGTCAGGGTGGGGCCCTGGCTGGTCTGTGCTGCTCTGGTCCACACTGCTGCTCCCCAGGATCTGCATGTACTTACCAATTACGTGGGGTGGGCCTCTGGCTAGAGCTTGTGGACCTGTGCAACTCTTTTCTGGGGGAGCCCTTTGGCTTGTGCCAGTGTGCCCAAGCCTTTGGGGTCAGAGCAGGGCCCTGGCTGGGATCTGCCTGCAGCTTCACTGCTCTGGTTCACACAGCTGCTCCCCGGGATCTGCATGCACTTACTGATAATATGGGGCAGGCCTCTGTCTAGGTGATGGAACTGTTAATTAGCTTGATTGCAGTAATCATTTCACAATTTATGTGTACCTCAAAACACAAGGGTTTTCACCTTAAATATAAATAATTTTGTTAATTATGCTTGGTAAAATATAAAGAATAAAAATTTTAAATAGAAATGAATATAATTTCTTGGGGTTTATATCGAAAGATCTTGGTTCCTAGGAATCTACATTTTGAAAGTACTCCTGGCACCTGTGACACAGATGAAACCCAAGCCATAATTTGGAAAATGGTACACATACTCAGAGAGATTTTGTGCTGCAAAGATTGTACCTTATTTTTTGGGGGGTCCCCAGCAATGAATATAGAGCGTGGCACACTGCAGGTGGCCAATAAACATGTGATAGGTGAATGAAAAGGTCAGCCTTATGCCAGCATTCCTCAACCTCATTACTGTTGACATCTTGGACTAAGTCATTCTTTGTTGTAGGAACTGTCCTGGTCATTTTAGGATGTCCTGGAATATCTCCCATCTCTACCCACTAGATGCTAGAAGCATTTCTGTCAGTTGTGACAGACCCTGATGTCAACCAGCATTATCAAGTGTCACTTGTGGACCAAGTCACTTCATATGAACCAGTTTCATAGACTGATAAATTAGCATAAGGAAAGACAACTAGTGCACTGTGTGACACCTAATATGCATTAAATAAACATTTATAGCATCACTTAAAACACGGCCATGGCTGAAAACTATTTTGTATTTTGAATTTTAAAAATGGCCTCCAGATTATTTGGAGAAAGCTGAGACTAGCGTTTTAACAGAGAGGGTTGTTGGATGGTCCTGCAGCCTTCTTGTAAGGATACATAATTATTTTCTCCTTCAGAACAGTTATCTGAGTATAGGCATAAAAAAAATTTAATTTGATTTTGAGCATCCCTGGTGGAAATCTGGCCCTTAATTTAAAACAATGTTATGTGTTATAATTTATCAGTGTGATTCCCATTAAGTCAGTGGGAAGTCAATGAATAAATCCATATATAAGACTTGAAAATGTAACCTTGGATGTGATCCACTTGTTACATTCATGAGAATTTATAGTGGTTGCCTGTACATGGACACTTTTCTCTTGTTTCTCCCCTTAAGAAATTTAAAGCCACACATACTTAGCAAAAGGACTCACTCTGTCATGAAATCAAATAGATGGGGAAAAAATGAGAACCAAGACCTGTCATGTAAATGTACATGAGCCCAGTGATAAATGTAACTGTACTGTATACCTAAAACGTACCAATAAACTCAATGCGGAAAAAAAAAGAAATAAAAAAGGAAAATGAGATTTAGAAAAGTGCCAAAAATGTTATGTGCACTCTGTTGTTTAAACATGCAGCTACTCTGGTGCCTTCAACTGAGCAATGGACTTTTCCTGGGGTCAGGTCATGGAATTAAGTGACTTTGGGCTCTTCGACATCATTGGAAAATCCCAGAATTAGCAGATGCACAGAAGTGCACGAGTTGGCAATATCTCAGATTGAATGCTTCCTTGTACCTGGGATTCAAAGTAATGAATTGGAACTTTGGTAAGGTAGATAAAACAAATACTCAAAGGAGAATTTAACCTGTATTTTGCCCATATTCCACCACAAGTGTAGCTAAGCAAGTGAAGTCAACAGCTCCAATACACAATTTTACTACAAGCACTGTCACGACCAGTATCACTCTTTACTGCACAGCTTTCATTACTACGGTCAAAAGCAACCCCTTACTACATTGCCCCCACAGCTCCGAACACAGTGGTAAGAACCGTTTCACTGTTACTCTTCCTCCTCCTCCTTTCCTTCCCCTACGTCTAGAAAAAAAATCACTGTGCTGAGAGTTTACCATATTTTATGCACTTCATAAAAATCCTTTGCGATAAGTCATATAAAGCCATCTTTCAAGACAGAACCTTAGAATGCAGTGTTTGGTGACAAGGGCTGCACACATAGTGGGCCTCTGGGTTCCTAGTTCAGTGATATGCTACCAAAAATGGACTCAACAGTCTAAAAAGAGGTCCCTCTATTTGCTGTCAGAGGGATGCATACCTGTATATGTAGCTCAGGCCAGCGGGGCCTAACAGTGACACAGACCTGAATGTTCAAATGCATCCTCAACCTCCAGATTCCCATGGGGGTGGCTGGCTAGAGCTGAGCCTCAAGACAGCAGGTGATAATTGAATTTGACCAATAGGCCAAGGTTGAGATCAGAATCCTCAGCATCCAGCCTGACTGTAAAGTAGGGTATTTTTAATTAAAAATTTCCCCTTTTTTTGAGGTTCAAAAGTGATGACTTTGGAAACATGAAGTTAGATATCCTTCAACATAGTAACATAAGACTGAGCGAGGATTAAGAAATGAGAAGAATTCAGACCTGTTTGTAAATATCAGGATCGTGAATGATAAGAATGTGCAGTAACAGCTTAGCATAATGGCAAAAAATGGGATGCCACTTATATTCCCATCCAGAAGGGGCTGATTCAGTAAAACCAGGAAACCGCCCTAAAACATCATTCTGTACAGCCTCTAAAATGATGTGTTATTCTATGTCTGATACAGGATAACATTCATTTTATAGAATATGCCAAGATGTGGCACCTCGGTTAGTGAACGTAATTCTTTCCATGATTCTAGTTGTAAACTGAATTGGATGACACATGAGTCAAATTTCCCTGTGAGGTCAACATTGAACCTAACCATTCAATTGGATTTGGTTCTCATCCAATTTGGGTTGTGACCAGAATTATGGAAAGAATTAAGTTTCTGAACCAAGGTATCACTGTATAGCATAATCCATTAAAAAATATCCTCAATGTTTCAAAGTTTATAAGTAAGAAACAAACAAACAAAAATTTCAGAATACAGGGCTGGGGATTTAGCTCAGTGGTGTTGCCGCCTGCTTCATAAGCACAGGGTCCTGAGTTCAATCCCCAGTACTGCAAAACAAACAAATAAAAACCCCAGAATACAAGTCATAGTTATCATAGTGGGATTAAACTTTATTTTTGTTTTTGTATAAATTTCAAATAAGCAGAAAAATATGAAGCAGTTTTTAGAGAAATTTAAGATGCAGGGGCCACACACACACACACACACACACACTAGCGATATAGAATTTGAAATTACTTTCCCTTTCAAGTTTGCAGATTGTGTGTTGATTTAATTTGCATACCACAGTAGAAAACCAGGCCTCTTCTTTTAAAAACCCCTAATCGCCTATCTGATCAGGCATGTTATTTGTTAGCTTTGATTCTGAATAACTGGTGGTTTCTCACTAAAGTCAAACCCTCTCAAAAGGACATAGGCTAAGCCCAGCAGGTGCAAAAGGGGTCCCCATAAGTTATGACAGCAGCTCATGTTAATGTCACCAGAGTAAGTGCCAAGCTTCAAAGACAACTGCTTTGAAAAAAATAATGCTTATGTGAACACATGCTTTCTAAATTACAAGCTAGGAGAAGTATTATTTTCAACCATGTAAGTGATACAGAAAGATATAGTCTATTCCCCTTTTTAGCATTAGCTTTGTGTAATTTCCAAATTAAGTCCTTCCCATCTTTGGTTTTGCCTTTCAGACCCAATTTGCCTTGCTGATCTATTTTCCTCCATCCTTTTCTTCTCTGAGCAAAGCTGTCCAGGGCTCATCCTTTCCTAGAGGCCTGGGGGCATTAAATAGCTCCAGTCAACAAAGGAGCTTAATTGATCCTGTTGGCCCTCATTTATGCAGGGATAGCCAGGAGCTGCTGCCTCAGTTCTCATCTGTCAATTATGATTTTTGCAAGAATGCATTTCCACCTGATTTTATTTGCCGAAGGAATATTCATCTTTGCATTATTCAATGTATAGTGATCAGTAGATTAAAAGCATCCTCGAGTTAAAAGGCAGGTTTCCCTAACTCTGCCCGTATGTATGCTAGAACACCATTTTGTAATTTACAGTAGCTGCTTTCCGAACAGTTTGCATGGTTTTCAAATACTTTCTCATACCCTCCAGACCACCCCCTCCATCCTGCTGGTGTGTGAGAAAGAAGGAAAATATATATTTATAAGAACAGTAAGATCTAGTCTAAGGCTGATATCAAACTTAGGTCCAACAGGAAAGCAAGACACTTCTCTGAGATGCCTTGAGATCCTCCCCGCCCAGGTTTGCTGTTCTGGCCGTTTTCTTAGGCCGCTAGGACTCACCTAGTTAGTTTCCTTGCCACGTCAGTGCAGACACATTTCTCAAAACACCACTCAGTGCTGGAGATATTATCCTGCCCAACCTGTCCCAACGCAAACACAGAACTCCTCATCTTCGGCCTACCACATCCCTTGGCGGTAACACCACCTTGCCAGATGCCTCTTGCTACTTTTTCCGTTCTTAAAATGCCAAAATCGCCTGAGCAACACTTTTAGCTAATGACCTTGTTGTTTCCTTCTCTGAGAGAATTAAAGCAGTAACGAGAAAACCTCCATAAACACTGCCTCCGTCGCCACATTGACTCACCTCCAGGCAGGCGGATCCACACCCCGTCTTCCTCCTTGCCACTGTAGGGAAACCGTCTATGATGCCTTTTAACGGCGCGACCTTTGCTTGCGAAAGAGACCCCACCTTGCTCCTTGCTCTAGCACACGTGATTTAACTCTCTCTTCCCCCACGCCTACCCCTTCACTTCTTCCCACTTGACTCGATCGTTCCCAGCTGTGTGGGAAACAGGGCCTTCTGCCTCCTTCACACAGTTTTCTTTGATTTCATTTCTTTCTGCAGTTAAAGCTTCATTTTTCTGCTTTTCCTTTAGCAAACATCTAAGAATTGTGTAGACTAATGGTCGGCTCCACTCCTCTGAATTTAATCATCAGCTGGTTATTATCTTGAATTTTATCTAGACCTTTTAACTGAAACTAACCAGCGAACTACCTTACCCTTTCCCCTTTTCCTCCCAGATGCTCAATTGCACACACATGACTACTGGCTGTTAGCCGGGAGGTAGAACCTGGAAATTAAATTGATTCTATGCCTATTGTTTTGGTCCTGAGGGAGGGGTACCGTGAAACTCTATTTTTTTTTCAGTTTTTATTTTATATTCGTATATATTTGCATTATATACTGATTATACTCCTTGTGGGGAGTTGGTACATGTATACAGCATAGCTCAATTACTTTTTATCCCTTTTACCTCCCTTCCTCCTTCCCTCCATCATGGTGTATAAACACCATATTTTCTTTATCCTTCTCTTGATGGGCATATAGGCCACTTCCAAGATTTAGGTATTACGAATTGTGCCGCTACAAACATAGGTATGTATGTATCACTGTAATATAATGTCGTTAGGTCTTTCAGGAAGATACTAGTAGAGGAACGGCTGGGTCAAATGGCATTTCTAGTTTTAATTTTTGAAGAGTCTCCACACTGATTCCTATAGTGATTGTATTAGTTTATATTCCCACCAACAATGTAGATGAGTTCCTTTTTTCCTGCAGGCTCTCCCACACTTGATTAGTATTTGATTTCTTAATAATATCCCTTCTTTCTGGAGTAAGATGGAATCTCAGTGTTGTTTTAATTTGCGTTTTTCTGTGGCCAGCGCTGTTGAAAAACTTTTCATGTATTTACCGACCATTTATAGTTCTTCTTCTGAGAAATTTCTCTTTATTTCAGGTGCCCATTTTTGATTGGGTCTTTTATTGTGGAGATTCTAATTGTTTTCATTTCTTTTACTAGTTATCATCCCTCAGTCTGAGGCATAGCTGGGAGTGTTTTTTCCCATTCTGTGGTTTGTCTCTTCAGTCTGTTGGTTGATTCCCTTAATGCTCTGAATAATTTAATTTGATATGATCCCATTTGTTGATTTTTGGTACTATTTCTTGTGCAATTGTGGTTCTGTTCAGAAAGTCCTGGCCTATGCCTATGTCTTCAAGACTTTTACTGTTTATCTTCCAGCAAGTTAGGTGTTTCGTTTTAACATTTAGATCTTTGGTCCATTTCAATTTTAATTTAATGCAAGGTAAAAGACACGGGTCTAGATTCAATCCTTTTCATGTGAATAGAGAATTTTCCTAGCATAATTTATTAAAGAGACTTCCTTTTCTCTCATGTATGTCTTTTGGCTCCTTCTGTCAAAGAAGGAATTTGTCTGAGTTTATTTATTTATTTATTTATTTATTTATTTTTTATTTTTTATTGAGTTTATTGGTACATTTAGGGATACAGTACAGTTACATTCATTGTTGGGATCATGTACCTTTACAT
>NW_022900940.1:2801956-2832050 GCF_012274545.1 Fukomys damarensis | reverse complement strand
GTGATCGCAGACAGGCAGGTAGGCAGGCAGCTGAAAAAAACCCCCTCTGGGGTCCTTGGGTCCTTCCTGGGTCTGTTGTCGCGCAGGCCGGGAGCTCCCGCGCAGGCCGGGAGCTCGCGCGCACGCCGCCGGGTGATCGCCTGTCTGAGTTTATTTTTTTAATCCTGTGTTCCATTCCATTGATCCACATGTCTGTTTTTGTGCCAGTATCATGCTATTCATAGCCCTGTAGGTTTGTAATATAACTTGAAATCCTCTAGTTTTGCTCTTATTACTCACGATTCCTCTTGCTCTTCTGGGTCCTTCTGGTTACCTATGGATTTTAGATTGCTTTCTTCAGTTCGGTGAAGAACGTTGGTGGCATTTTGACTGGGATTGCATTGAGTCTGGGTATCAGCTTTGAAAGGGTGGCCATTTTCATTATACTGGTTCTGCCTATCCAGAAACAAGCAATATCTTCCAATTTTCTGATGTCCTTTTGATCTCCTTTTGAGGTGACTGTAGTTTTCATTGTAGAGGTCTTTCGCTTCCTGGGTTAGGTTCCTAAGTGTTTGATTTTTCTTGCTGCTATTGTGAATGGTATAGTTTTCCTAATTTATTTATCAGTGAGGTTTTAATTGGTGTAGAGGAATACTATTCATTTTGTGTGTGTGTGTTGATTTTGTATCCTGCTACATTGCTGAGTTTGGTTATTAATTCTAGGATTCTTCTGGTTTAATTTTTTGAGTCTTCTAAGTAGAGAATCATGTTGTCTGAAAAAAAGTAACAATTTGACATCTTCATTTCCTATACAAGTTCCTTTTGTTTCTTTGTCTTGCCTGATCGCTCTGGCTAATGTGTCAGGTACTATATTGAATAGAGTGGTGATAGCGAATATCCCTGTCTCATTCCTGACTTTAGAGGAAAAGCTTTAGTTTCTCTCCATGTAATATGATGTTGGCAGTAGGCTTGTTATAAATGGCTTTCATCAGGTTGAGGTAATTTCCTTCTATTCTTATTTTCTTTAGGGTTTTTTAAATCATTAATGGATGTTAAATTTTGGAAAAGGCTTTTTTTATATCTATTGAGGTGATCATGTGAATTTTCCTCCTTCCGTCTGTTTGTGATATATTATTTTTCTTGATTTACATATGTGGAACCATCCTTATATCCATGAAGTGATATCTACCTAGTCATACTGTTTGATATTGTTGGTAATTTGTTGTATTTTGTTTGCTAGAATCTTGCTGAGGATTTTGCATATCTGTTCATTAAAACACTTGGTCTATAGTTTTAATTTTTGGTTGGATTATTTTTAGGTTTTGGAATCAAGGTAATGCTAGCTTCCAGAAATGACTTTGGGAGTACTCTTTCCCCTTCATTTTCATTAAAGTTTTCGAGGAGTATTGGCATTAGATCTTCCCTGAAATTCTTGTAGAATTTGGCAGTGAATCCATCAAGACCAGGGGTTTTCTTAGTTGGTAGTTTTTTTTTAATTACTGAATTAATATCATTGCCTGTCATTGGATTATTTGTGGTTTTTATATCTTCTTGGTTCTGTTTTGGTAATTCATATGTGTCTAGGAATCTAGCCATGTCTTCTGAATTCTCCAATTTATTGATGTTTAGGTTATTGAAGTAGTTGCTAATAATCTTGTGATTTTGGCAGTGCCCATTGCGGTTTTGCCTTTTTTATTTCTAATTGCACTTATTTGGGTCTTTCCTGTTTTTGGTAAATTGGCTGGTTTTCTCTATTTTGTTTATTCTTTCAAAAGAACCAGGTCTTAGATTCTTTGATTTCTTGCATTGTTTTGTAAGTCTCAATTTCACTGATTTCTGCTCTGATCTTTATAATTTCCTTCCTTGTATTAGCGTCAGCTTTGAATTATTCTTGTTTTTCTAGGATCATGAAGTGCATCCTTAAGTTATTTATTTAGGCTATTCTGTTTTTCTGATGTGGGCATTCACAGCCCTCTTAAACTGATTCCATTGTGTCCCATAGCTTCTAGTATGTTGTACTGGCATTATTTAATTCTAGGAACCGTCTTATTTCTTCCTTCATTTCTCCTGTGACCCACTGATAATTCAAAAGTATATTGTTTATTGTTTGCATAATTTGTGTGATTTCTTTTGTCCTGAATTTCTAGTTTCAGTGTTCTCTGTCTGTGTTATATCATGTTTGATATAATTTTAATTTTTCTGCATTTACATAAACATAGTTTATTACATAAGCATAGTACTTTTGAAAAGAATTGTGTTTTCTGTTATTGCCGTGTAATGCTCTGTAAATATCTATTAAATCTATATTTTAGAATGTGTGGTTCAACTCTGATATTTGTTTGGTTTTTTTCTAGTTGAACTTTGTGTTTGTGATATTGGAGTATTGAGGTTCCCGTTATAATTATGTTGATGTTTTATGAGGCAGGTGGCGGAATCATTGAGCTAAATCCTCGGCCCTTATACTGATGTTTCATGATCTTTTACATCCACTAAAGTTTTATGAATTTGGGTGTGCCATTGTTTGGTGCATATGTTTATTATTGTTATCTCTTCCTGTTGAATTGTTCTTTTAATCTTCTTTGCCTCTCCTGATCAGTTTTGGTTTAAAGTCCACTTTGTCTGAAAATAGAATAACTACTCCTGCTTGTTTTGAAGTTTGGCTTCACGGAATATGATTTCTTATCCTTGGGTTTTCAGTCTATGAAGTTCTCTGTGGGTTCCATGTGTTTGTTGTGTACAAAATGCCATTGGATTTTGTTTCTTAATCTATGCTGCCAACCTTTTGATGGGGAAATAGAGACTGTTGGCATTGAAAATTATTACTGAGAGGTACTGACTTACTCTGGTCATTGCATTGTATTCCTGTTGCTGATTCCTTTTCTTCCCTTTTACTTAACTGTTAACCTTTCATTTTATCAGACCTTTTGGCATTGCAAACTTCACTTCTTGGCTGGAAGTTGTTTTCTTCTCTGGTTTGAAATGCTTCATTCCAAGCCTCTTGGCCTGTATGGCCTATGTTAAGGAGCCTGCTGTCATTCTTTTTTGTTGTTGTTGTTTTTTTGTTTTGGTTTTTTTGGTACCAGGGATCAAACTTGGGACCTTGTGCTTGCTAAGCAGGTGGTGGAACCACTGAGCTAAATCCCTGGCCCTAGCCTGCTATAATTCTGGTGGGTTTTCCTTTAAAAGTAATTTATCACTTTTCTCCAACAGCTTTTAAGATTCTGTTCTCATGACATAATTCTGGGATTTTGATTACGATATGCTGTGGAGAGATTTTTTTTCCTGATAGTTGCTATTTGGGGTTTTATATGGCTCACTTAACTATATTCTGAATTCTTTTGCTATATTTGGAAATTTTTCCACTATTATTTTTGTAAACATGTTTTTTATGCCATTTTTTCCATCTTCTGATTTTTCATCAATTCCAGTAAATCTTAGATTAGTCTTTTTGCTTCATCTAGCAGCTCTTGGATCTAAATTTCATGTTCTTTTAGGTATCTTTTAAGGTATCTCTTTCTAAGGTATTTTTCAATAAGTAGTCAATGACAATAAGCCTGTCTTCTCATTCTGACACTGTCTTCACATCTCCTGAATTTCTGCTTGGCACCTTTTTCACGTTCTTTGATTCTTTTCTATTTGGATATTTATGTTTCGTATCATTTATCTCTGTATTAGTGTTTTCTGTAGACTTGCTAATCATTTTGTTTATTAGGTCCATTATCTATTTGGTTATGTCTTCTTTGAACTCACCAAGAATTTTATCGATCTGTTTAAAAATCCCCTCTGTTATTCTCTTGAATAATTCTTCTGTTTGGCTTTTCATTTTCTCTTTCTCAGTGTTCCATGGATGAGTTGGAAGTTTTTGGAGGAATTCTAATATCTTGTCCTTTCATGTTTCTATTTTTTTCATTTGTTTGTTTTTGTACTGAAGCATATAGAAGACTTTGTTGCTAGACTGGAGATCTCTTCAGTGAGTGTCTGCTTTTTAGTGATGCACTCTAGGCATGGGTAGCTACAGGCTTTTACCTTTGTTCCAGAATTTAACCACCTCTGTTTATTTGTGAGGGGAGGCTCAGTGTATTTGACTTAGTACCTAGTTCTCCAGAAATGGTTCACCATATTGCTAATGACACCAAAGTAATCCAGATATTGGCATCCAGAGAAAACCAATCGCTAGCAACAGCTATGTCACCATCACTATAATAACCAAATCAGCAACAATAATAGTGTCAATGACAAACTGGATATTAACATACTTTAATATCCAATAATATATCATCCTTAACCATAGAAATGATCTACACTTATTATATAAGCACTTAGACCAAATCTTGACTTACAGTAAAAAATATACTAAATGGAATGAATTCATCCCCGCTAAAATAGAATAGCATTCAAATGTAATCACATAGAATTAATTAGCTTAAAATATATAAGCTTAATGTTACACTAGTAAAGATAGAGGGTTTGGGGAACTGGAGAACGAGAGAAATAAGATTTGAAGTATTAATCACTGCAAGATGAGAAAGAAAGAGAAGAAAGTAATGAAGAATAAAGGGAAATCCTACTGAAGAGTAAAAGGAAATTAATAGTATTAGATAATAGTATCAGAAAATAATGAATAAGCAAAAGAAGAAAAAGAAAGAAAAAAGCAAAATATAAGAAGATAAAAATGTTACAATGAGAAAAGAAAGAAGAAAACACCCCAACTGCTCCAAAAAAAAACTAGTGAAGGAAAAATACAGTGAAAAAAGTTTGAGCCTGGCTTCTTTCCAGAATCTGTAGACTTGAAATCCAGCGATTAATGATTTTCTCCACCTATGGGTGTGTGAGGTACTCTCCCTAGTCCAGGAGGATCTTTGGCCTCCCCAGACTGCCAGTGATTCAAGCTGAAGTTTTTCCTACTCTCATTGGTGAATGGGAAAGAACCCAGTCCTGTGGTATCTGCTGGATGCAGGCTATGGGGCAGGAATTCAAGCAGATTGTTGGACTTGATGCCAACACTTTCAGATTCTGCCTCTCTAAAGGCCACACTTGCCAGATCTGGTTTCTTACTTTAGAGGGCAGGGCTCATGTCTTTCCTGGCCTGAGATTAAACTTCTCAGGGGATCTGTGTCTACTTTGCACATTCTCTGTGTTTGTTTCCTGTTGCTATCTCTCACCCAGTCACTGGAGGGGTAACACTGGAAGCCCCAAAATGGAGTTGCTCTGTGACTCAGTTTTATACAATGCCTTCCCAAAACGGAGGCTGATTAAAGTGCCTCTCTGGCGATATGGCATATATGGTACTGGGTTTCTTCTCCAACTCTAGTAAAACCCTATGTTGTTTTTTTTAGTTTTCAATAGCCATGGACTTTTCTTGAGGCTATTGCTGCCGGCCAGGTCCATTATTTCTCCCTGGAGCTGCCAACTCTCCAGGGCTTACATTTTCTCCTGGGATTTTGGCCATATCCACGATCAGATTGGCTGGTTGGTTGGGCATCTGTGCTGCCTGGTGCCAAAGCGAAAAAAAAAAACACAGAGCAGGCTCAGAGTTAGCGGTTGGCAGGGGTCAGGGTGTAGAATCCAAGGGTGTAAAATCCACTGATATATAGTTGGTTCTGGGTGAATACAGTGGGGAATGCCTAATAATTTCTTACGGTAATGCTTCTAACAGGGTTTGGGAACCATAGCTAGAGAATCCTGAATGATTATTTAGTGGTAAACTAGAAAGAGTTAAACCACTCAAATAGCATGACTAGGTCAATGGTTTTAAACCTGGGGCAACTTTCCCTGTAGGGAACATTTGGCAATGTTTGAAGATATATTTTTTTGTACAGCTTGCGGGGGGAGTAGTACTATAGGTATCCGGTTGATAGAGGGCAGGGATGTCACTAAGTAGCCTGCAATGCATAGGGAGCTCCCCAAAATAAAGAAATTATCTGGCTCTAAATGTCCTTGTGGAGAGGGTTGGAACCTTCAGTCAGGCTAGGTGGGCCCAGCCCTTGGATGACTTCTCATGCCTTGGTCCAAACAAGAAGCTTGGTAAACATTTACAGAGGGAAACCAAAAGGTAACAACCAAAGGGAACATTGTTTTATGAGTAATTATATTGACCTCTGGACTCAGTTCTGACTTTAATTATATGACCTTGATTGCATTATTTATTTATTCTATTTGGATTTTATGGACTGAAGTCTTTTTCTCAAATTCCTATGAAGTCCCCAATGTGACTAGGTTGGCAGATTGGGTCTTTGAAGAAGTGATTATAGTTCAATGGAGTCATAAAGTGGGGTTCTAGCTAATATCATTGGAAAGTACATGAAAAGTGATCTCATACAGAAGAAAAGCCACTTGAGGTCACAGTGAGAAGGTGCCATCTGCAAACTGGACTGAAGAGTTTCACTAAAAATCAACCTGCTAGCTCCTACACCTTGTACTGGCAGCCTTCAGAAATGTAAGAAAATCAATTCTGCCGCTTAAACCCTGTAGTCTGGGGTGTTTGTGATGGCAGCCGCCTGAACTGCTCCCCTTTCTTCTCAGAACATCTTCTTGATTCCATTTTGGGAGTCACCATTACTCTTGCATCACTGCCTGGACCTCTTTTAGAATAGGCTTCATCTTCAGATTCAGGGGGCTGATCTTTGGCCTAGGCTTAGTCAATCAGAGCACCCTGTTTCCTTGTCCACAGTAGGTAAAACCAAGCCAGTAGAAGTTATGAGTATTGATTGCATCTACTGATTTTAGACAATGTATCCTGAAGCTGTCAGTTGTCTCCTCCAGACTGCTTTACAGCAAAGAAAGAACTAAGGGAGGGAGAATAACAGTCTTTACAATGTTTAAACCCTGACATCGACATCTAGCTTTACATGATGGGCAGGTGGAAAGGAGCCACAGGCATTTTTATTTATGAGTGAATAAATTTTCCATATCCACTCAAGTCTGTTTTCTTTTTCTAAACTTGCAACAAAGCAAACACTACCTCTAATTCCCTTGAATATAAAACAGGCAGGTGAATTTGCCTTACAACTAAGAAACTGTAGGATGCCCCAAACTAAATCATTTAGAAGAGTAGTAGTTAACCAATAATGATCACATGCAAGTCGAACCTTTTTCCTCAAAGAACTATTGATTGTGAATTAAATTTCAGGAATATAGTGGGGATCACAAGTCACCCTCAGACTTTTCTCTGGTGTAGGTCAAATTTGAAACATGAGGGTGTTTGTTACATTGCAAGACACTGAATTTCTGGTAGTGCAGCATGAGACAAGGAGGTGAAATGCAGCTGTGAGCTAGTCTATTGCATGCAGGCCACCTGGCTTTGCTGATGAGCAGTCAGGCATTATATACATGCCATGGTAAACCCAGTGTAAAAGGAGGAGTTATAGTTCCTAGGAGAAGACAGTCATAATTCAGAGGTAGTGAAAAAATAGCACTGGGGCCCCCAGGAAATTTTCTTTGAATGCCTATACACATTCAGCATAACCTAATTTAGACAGTGTTATGAGTCAGAACAGATCCCCATCAGATCTGGCATGCTTGTCATAACATGGCATTTGAATAGAAGACATCCCTTCCCAAGAGAAATTCCCGCTAAGGAGCTGTGTTGCTTAATGGGGTTTAAAGATTCTGGTTAAGTTTCAGGGCTTGTTTGCATGAAATTTACATTAGAAAAAGCAACTGTTGGCTGAGCTCCATTTAAAGGGAAATAGGCTTTCTCCAGGCAAGGTTTCAGAGGGGTCAACCTCCTCTGCTGTCATTAGCTGACAAGGGCAATATTCACTTTGTGAGAGGAAGGAGGCAGGCCCTAGGTTTGAATGTGGAATTACAGATGGAGTTTTCTAGAAGCTACCGAAGTTTGAATTACTTCAAAAGTGACCTTGGGGTTGTTCCGGATAGTGGTTGCATTCATGGTGCCACTGAGATGATTGGTCTTCATATTGTCGTGGGATTTGGAAATGGGACCCTGAGGAAGTTTGGTCAGTATGTGGTTGTTGATATTTTTTTTCCTTTCTTGAATCTGGAACCTGTAAGTTTTAACAGCGATAGGCTGAGCAGGTCTCAATCTTCTATCACAATTTGCTTAGAAGCCTTTGGAATAAACTCTAAGTAAGTGAGGGACCCAGTAAGCATAGAAACTGCAGTTCATGCTTTCCAGGGAAGATTCCTGAACAGGTTAATAATTTCAAAAGTAATCAGTGTTAGGAGAAAAGAGTAAAGCTAATGATCTTATCCACTTCATTTCAAAATTTCATCTTTACATTTCCTTCTTCTGGACTAGACATTTTCAAAGGATAGTCACTTTGTTCAGGAAACAGTTTTTGAATTGTAATGTAGAGAAATTAACAAAAATTTACCCAAGTGAAAATATTGTCAAATGGCACAGCAAGACCTTACACAATTCATAGAGAAGGAGATCTGCTCACATGAAAGTAGACTTTGACTGCAAATTCAAAGGAATAGTCTAGTGTGTCAATCCTGTACTCAAATATCGCTAATTCCCAAATATAGGTAATCCTCGGATTGGGTCAGAATTCAAGTAATTCATTATTCCCATGGACACATTTTTCAAAGTTTACTTTTCAGTTAAGTACTGAGACAATGATACTTTTTTCACATCAGGAAAAATTTGTGAATGAAATGAAACCTTTCATTATTGACTCTATTTTCTAAATGCTAAATTCTTGCAAAGCTTGACAGCAGATCATTTAGTCCTTGTACTTAAAACATCAACTTCCTTTGCCTTCTTTACTTACCTATTGGTATCTCTTTTATCTCCTTGATTAGATGTACTTTTCAAAGGCCATTTTAGAAGCAGTGCTGTGATAGGCCTCTGGAAGAGACTATAGATATGGTAGAGGAGAAAGAAATAGCCCCAGGCAGACAGATATAGCTAGAACGATTATGAGTAGATAAAGTGAGGATCTCCCTGTATCGCCTACTCAGTGTGACACATAAGGAGGAAGGATTTCTGTTGTAAAGACATGGTTTAGCACTGAGGGTTTCAGGAGACTGGACATTCTTTGATTGACAGTGTAATCACTTTACAACTCTCCAGAATGGCTGTGGTTGGCCTCCTAGGTATGTAGGTGGTGGCACCTTGGCCACTGGTGCCCATATTCAGCAAATTATCCTGGGTTGGTCCCAGTGGCATTTAAATGGCAGCTACCAATCTTTCTTTGGATGGAAAATCTGTTTCGAACACAGGTAATTTCACCCCAAGGTGGTTTTCAGAAATACTTATGGGAGGATATATTAAGCAGCAGTCTTGTTTTTGTTGGAAATGAGAGACATCCAATTCATTCTGGCTTAAACATAAAAAATCCTTAGGAAGTCACAGACTGACTGGCTTCAGGAATAGGTGAATCCAAGCTATCTGTTGTCATTAGTCTCAGCTTAGCTTTGCTTTCTTCTGTGTGATTTTTTTTTGTTTGCAATAGGCCTTTTTGTCATGGCGATGCCAGGATTATATTCCACATGTAAACACCAATCCTAGCAAAAAGGGAGCTTCCCTATTCAGGTAGTTTTAACAGTATTCCTGAGGTTGATTCACTATGGCTTTATTTGAATAATGGTTAATAAACTCATTGGCAGATGGAAAATATATTCTTTCCTGGAATCAGGTGTGTGTGTGTGTGGAGAGAGAGAAAGTGAGAGCAAGAGAGAAACAGAGAGAGAGAGAGAGAGAGAGAGAGAGAGAGAGAGAGGGAGGGAGGAGGTGTCATCAGCCCGCAGTGGCATCCCCAGACATAGTGAAGAAATACCGACTTCTTAAGGGAGAAGCAAATGCTATTACAAGAACAGAGACTAGAAGATAGGCAAAATCATTGTTGGTGTTTGCCACAAGGAGACCTCTGCAAAGTCTACCCTTCACATTTAGGTACTGGTAAGCATCCAGATGAGACATAAATGCTCACATATCTTCATTAATGCCCAAAGGTTATCTAGATTTGGGTCATTCAGTTGTGACTTCTTCAATTGACCAGGATAAGGCTAGATTGGAAGGGACTATGCAAAAGGAAGGCAGAAAAATCATTTTTTATGGGGCACCTACCAAATAGCTATCATTTTCATATATGGTTTATTCTCTTTTTATGATGCTTCTTCAAGGCAAGTCTTACTATTCTCACTTTAATGTGGAGACTAATGATAATAATGATAGCTATAATAATAACAAAACAAAAAACTTTTTCATGGTTACACAGCTAGTGAGAATGTAGTTCTTGTCTTCAACCTAATATATTATGTCCATGTTTATGTGACTATATAAATTAGCAACTCAGAGATCTCCTGTTTGGCTGTCAGGATTGGTCACAGCCTGAGACTGAAATTGATTATAGTTTTTGATATATTTTATGTGGGTCAGTGGTTATTTGTGTCTGTTAGACTGCTCAGGCTGTTAGCACAAACAGTATAGATAGCATAGCTTAAACAACAGACATTTATTTGTCACAGTCTTGTAGGCTGAGAAATCAAAGGTCAAGTTTCCATCATGGTTCGGTTCTTGGTGAGGGCCTGTTCTTGCTTTGCACATAGCCACGTTTTCATTGTACCCTCAAAGTATGGAGGGCAAGTAACCTTTAGTTAGTTCCTTTTCTTCCTCCTTTTTTCAGTTTTTTGAGACTAGGCTTCGCTAAGCAGTCCAGGCTGAGTTTGATCCCACTTTGCAGCCCAGGCTGGGCTCCAACTGGCAATCCTCCTACCTCAGCCTCCTGAGTTCTGGGACTTCAGGTGTATACCACCACAACTGACCAGTTCCTCTTCTTAGGTGTAACTGAAACCATGATGGAAACTCTCTTCTCATGATCTCATCAAAACCTAGTACTTTTTGAAAGTGCTACCTCTAAATGACAGTGCATTGTCGGATAGAGTGCTGAGACAAGAATACAGCAAATATGTAGGACAAAACCTTATTCTCCCCTTCCCTCCTACCTCCTGTAAATTCCTGGTCATCCACTCTCTTGACCTTCCCCCAGTCCTCATACTTGCCTGCCTTATTTCTCTTTGTCAAACCATGAAAGGATTTTCCTTTGGAAAACGATCTCTCTCATATTCTCTTCTCCTTCCCTCCCTCTGGATCTCTGAATGCAGGCATCCTTTAGCAGTCCTATTGTGTCAACTAAAAGAAGAGAGTACTGGGTCCTATTTCCTTTGATGCTCACACCTTGTAGCCAGTGGAGGCACAGGGCTCATCCTCTCCTCTACTCACACTAATACATCTCAAGATTTTTGAGTCAGTTACTAACTATGAATAGTATCCACAATTAATGTCCCCAAATAAGGAAGAGGGGCATAAAGCCACCCACTTATATTTGATATGAAGCTTTATTTGGCATTGATTGAGAGTAACAAGCTTAAGGAGTTAGGTGGCTGGGCTGAGCAGATTAATAACTTGCCTTGGGTTATTGGCTGAGCTTCATCTAGAAATAAATCCTCTCTGATCTCTTGGTACAAGCCATGAGATTATTTCATCCAGTCTGGAGGCAAGGATTTTTTGCCTTGTATTTGAGCAGCAAAATGACTCTGACTCAAACATACTTTTTTGTGTATCTCAGAGTTTGGTGAATTTATGAATTAGGACAAGCTTGCTCACTATTGTCAGAAATTTTATAATTAAGGAGCATATGATTAAGCTACAGTCATGGATCTCAGGCTGTGGGCAGCTTTCCTATCTCTCCTCCTCCCCTCATGAGGACATATTTTTGACCGTCACAAAGGAGGAAGGAGTGCTACTGCCATATAGTGAGTGGGTAGAGACCAGCGATTCTAAAACATTCTACAACGTACATGACATCCTCAACAAAAAGTTACCTTCCTCAAAATGTTGAGAGTGCTGAGGTTAAAAAATCTCAAGGACAGCTGTAAGTAACCAAAGATTACCCAGGCTTCCGGTCAGGTAGGCTATTTTCTTAGGCTCACAATAGGTCACGTCTCTCTTTGGCAGAAATTGCTGATGAAGAACTTAGTTCTTTGGTTACTTTTTGATTGCTACGGTAGCAAATGACCATGAACTCAGTAGCTTTCACCCTATGACTTTATTATTTGAAGGTCAGAAATATCACTGTGTCCTTTCTGGAGGAAATGAAGGAGAAACCGTTGCTTGCCTTTCTTGTTTCTAAAAACTGTCAGCATTGTTTGGTTTGTGGCTCTCTTCCATCCTCAGGTTAAGCAATCTCATCACTCATATCACACCCCTGTTCGAAAGCTCTCCCACTTTCACTCTGTAAGGGTCCTTGTGATGATACTGAGTCTACCTGGGTAGTCCAGGCTGTGACAATCTCAGGACATTTAACTTAATCACATCTGTGAAATTGCTTTTGCCATCTATGGGTCACATTGTATGGGTTTTGGGGATAGACATGAACATCTTGGAGAGACCATTATTTTGCTTCCTACGAACAGTCCTCTTCCTCTGCTGGAAGAGCCCGTAGCTTAGACCTATTTTCTGTAACATCTCATTTCTCAGAATCCACTGTACTATTAGAATCCTGTTGCCCAAAGGGGGCGGGGGGGATCAGTTCTAGGAAAAGAGAATAAGAAAAAAAAAAGAAAAAAGAAAAAGAAAACAACAACTCTCCTCAACCTCAAAGAAAGACTGTTCTCTCAGGAAGCTCCTGGCCCCTTGCTGAAGTTACTACCCTAATTCACGTAAAGATAAATGCATGAATAAATATAATTTTAAGATCTCAAGAAGGTAAGAAAGTTGAGCTATTCTTTTGGGCCATCATCATCCTAATTTCTTCTCCTTCTACTCTTTCTTGCTCTTCTTCCCTCTTCTTCTTCTCCTTCTCCCTCTCCCTCTTTTTTTTTCTTCTTTGTGGTACTAGGGATTGAAACCCGGGCATTTGTACTAAGCTATAAGCCAGACTTTAAAAATTTTTATTTTTATTTTGAGACAAGGTCTCCCTCTAAGTTTCCTATACTAGGCTTGAACTTGCTATCCTATCTTAGTTTCTCAGAGTACTACCACATCTGGCTTATTTCTTCTTCATGTACATAGATTAGCATTAAATGAAGTCTTATTTTTCAAATGTGAATTTCTCATCTTTGAACACTCAACCCCATTTAGTCCAGATTTCAAGGAATACCATTACCCTTTTGGGGATAGATCTATGTCAGTATCTAACTTATTCTTGTATGATGCTGGACCTGAAGCTTATACTGCAACTGAATTTCTTATGGATTTGGTATTTATTGCATTGTTTTGATATTTTCAAAATTATCATAGTGCTTTGGAGCACAAAAGTGGGCACCAAAGAAATACTACACATTCTCCTACATTTTAGGAAACTCAAAATGCATTTGGCCCCACCTAAAGGTTTGGAAACTAGACAAAGACAATTCAAAGATATGGAGTGACTATCTGTGAAGAATATACCCTGCATCATCCCGAAAGAAAACACTAGGTTAGAAAGTTATGCACATGAATATTTTTCTTATACTGAGGACCCAGAAGGGATTTGCCATGATCTTTCCCATTATGCTGTTTTTTCTCAGACAGTTTCCTAATAGCATGGCTTCAACTTGTCCCCACCTCTAAAAAATTACATTTCTACCTAGATGAGACACTGTCCAAAGAAAATAAAAGCAGTTTCTCCTCTGGTTGAGCCTTTGAGTCCTAGTATTTCCCATGTGGCTTCTCCTTAGAGAGGGGACACAAAGTGTTGGGAAGTGCATTGGCTCCACAGCCCACAGACCCAGTGTGAACCCCACTTTATCACCCTTTCAAGCTGTAGAAACAGTGGGACAAATTTTTACTTACTCTCTTCTAAGTTCATCTTTTTTATTTGAAAAGTGGTTGGGTAGGGTCCAACTAATTCACTTTATAAAGACCAAAAACTAAACTAAAGTAAAATAAAAAGGGTGGGTATATAATGGGTGACTAATGAGTAAAATCATTCCTTCCCTCCATCCCCTGATTTTCGGACACCCTATTTCCACATGGATGGATCATGTTTCTGATACACTGCACAGTCACCTTCTAGGTGTCTTGGTTCTTGCCTCTCTATTGGGAAGACACCTTGCAACCCACAATTCAAAGGAAGAGATAGACTCTATTAGGTCACTTCCCCAGTGACCTGCCTCTAACCAGGCCCCACCTCTTACCAGTGTATTCAGCTATGGATTTATTCATCAGTGGATTAATCCATCACTGAGTACAGCACCCCCAAGATCCAAGCACCTCTGAAAAGCCCCATCTGTGAACACATTAATCTTTTGGGGGACATTTTAGATCTAATCCATATCATATCCTTTACCTCCCTTATGGCTCAGAAAGAGCTTAATATGTGGACAAGTCACCGTTCTACACTCTCAGAATAGCTTTTTTCAACACCTTTGTCATATAACTGGATACTACGAAAGCTTCCACTTTTTATTGCCTGAATGAGTAGCTTCTGGAAAGTGCTGACTCTGCAGTTAAATAAAAAAAACACTAATTGGAATCGTTTTTCACTTTGGTGAGGATCCCTTCATTTACAGAGAGCACATGGTGCTGGCCATACCACCAACCGGGAGCTTTAAAGACTCACCACACCATGCTCATAACTTCCACTTGGAATCTTTTCCCTGAAAGAAAAAATGTTATCGGTCTTATTGATCCATCTTGTGCTTCCGGAAAATTTGAATCTTGATGTTTTCACTTTATGACTCAGTATTTACGTGATTTTGAGTTGGTGGGCAATTGAGAGCTTGAGGGATGAAGTCAAGGAGGGATAAATTTGAATGCTCTATAAATTCTTTACTGTGAGGCTTTGAGCAGGATACTTAACCTTTCTGCTGTCTTCAGTTGCCATCTACAGCATGGAGATTGCAAGAGAACCTCTCTAATGGAGTTATTATGAGATACGTTATACTACTTAACGTAACGCCCAGCATGTGCACGGTTGTCTTCACCGTTATTAATATTACCGTCGTTATTGATGATTACCACCCTTGTGTACTTCATGTCCTTGTGTGCTTACGATCAGAATAACTTTAGTTGTGCAGTGCACAGTGCTTAGCCTGCAGCAGGACACAAGTAAGTTCTCAGTAAATGGCAAATGGAAACAAAGTAAGTTCTCGGTAAGTGACAAATTATCATTTTTGAGTTTTATATATATGGACTCATGTAATCCTTATAATAACCCTAAGTATTGGTTCTAATTCCCGTTTCATAGATGGATTCACTGAAACACCACATGATGTTCAGGCTCACATAGGTATGAAGGCGGCAAAGCTGGCAGCTGAACCCAGGCAATTATTAGGCTCAGAGTTGTTTCGTATCATTCGGATACAAGATTCCACTCCATATAACATCTGTCACAAAAATGCCGTGCTGTGTCACTCAAGTCACGGCCCTGCCGAAAACCCAGTCAAATTATCTACAGTAAAGCCAGAGAAATGAGATTAGAAAAATATTTCTGGGTTTCATATGTCCTTCTCCTTCCAAGGCAGGCTGCAATCTAGACGAGGTAGGCAGTAAAAATTCTCAATAACTGTGCCCCCGGTATGAGTCAGCCACAGATTAAACATGGTTGGCGAAAGATGAGACACTGCTGATTCTAGCAGACGGGTTTGCTAGTGAGCTTGACTGAAGCTTTTAATTGTTGTGCTGGCAATTTAAAAAACTAATTAGCAGCAGCCTCACCCCCTTAAGAAGGAAACAGGCCTTGCCAAGGAAAACGTGGTGAAGACACCAGGCTTCTACTCCGAAGCGGAAGCGCAGGTCATGTGATGCTGCTGAACAAAGCGGCTGGAGTCAGGAGAGCTGGAGAGGATTCGCGGGGTCAGTGGAGGCCAGCAGGTGGACGACGGAGCTCCCCGCTCGGACCCTGCTTCTCAGAAAGACCTCACCTGGCTAAGGCAATTTTCTCTGTGTCCATCCGCTGTATTTCCCGGACAGCGGTGAGCAGTGAGCAGTAAGCAGCCACAGTGGTTGGATTCAACCCTGTTATTCTTGAGGGTTATCATTTATCAAGCACTTAACATGAATTGGTGTTTTTCCACACTCTTCTCGTTGAGTCTTTAGAGCAGCCACTAAAGGAGGTAGTATTGTTTCACTATTTTACAGATGAAGGAATTGTGGCAGAACAGCTTGAATTGAGCACCCTGTGTCTTTAACAGATTTTAAATTTTTTTCCCATTAACATATTTTCCTATTTAGATTGCTTCTATTGACATATAATATTTGTTCATATTTATGAAGTATAATTTTGATTCACTTATTTATGGGTAGTGAGCATATCCATAACCCCGACCTTTTACAATTACTTTATGATGAGTACATTACATTCAAAATCCCCTCTCTGAAGTATTTTGAGATATGCAGTATAATAATGCATTATTTTGAATTATATTCTGGTGTGCTGTAGAACACCAGAATTTATTTCCCCTATCTAATTATAGTATTATACCCATTGATCAACTTCTCCTCTTACCTGCCTTCTATTCTCCCCAGGCTCAGGTAATCACTCTTCTACTCTCAAATTCTATGAAATCAGTTTTTCAGAATGCAGCAGAGTCAGGATGGAAACCCAGCTCTGCTCAACTCTATTACCCAATCTTCTTATGAGACATGATCAGGATACAGAGTGAAAGGTTAGATGAAAAAATATTATAGTGCAAGCCATATTGCCAAGAATCCCTTTCCACCCCCTCACTTTGAACACACTTACCCCTTTGTTCTTGCCACTTTCAGAAGCACTTTGGAATTCCTCTTTTTTGTCTTTATGAGGTACAATAAAAATTTCTGGTGAATGCTGCTGTCCAGTGCTATGCAGTGGAATGGCAGGCTTATAAAAACATTACTATGTGTCGCGTCCTTCTCTACCTACTCATGAGATCTGGCATGGTTAACCTCTAGCTCTTTCCCAAAGTCCAAATGACCACGAAGAGTAAACATTCTGGGTTGGCTCTGGACATCAAGGCAGTCATGATGGCACAACTAAAGACCCTCACAAAAGAGGGCTTCAGACTTGGGACAATGGCAAGAAGGATGCGATGAGTGTGAGGGAATATTTTGAGGTGCATTAATGGCAATATGTTTTTTACTGTAATAAATTAAAAAAAACTTTAAACATTAATCGTACTGTTTGATTAGACCTTATATTCCTCAGGTACAGGGCAGCCAGGTGTAGAGAGGACCAGACCAGAAGTGCTTCGGTCAGACCAGAGATCTAAGGGAAGGCACTTTGGTTTCTTCATCCCCTCAAAGAGGTGTTCATGTACAAAACATTGTTTCTTAGTCTTTTTGTCTTTTATCAGACGTCCTGAGGAACCAGATATCATAACACAAGCAAGCATGTTTTGGAAATATGAAATAGAGTTATATTTGAGGTGATTCATCTAACTTTCTGTCACCTATTAGAACAAAATATTTAAGCCAATATGAATAATACAAAACCAATTTGGACGAGCATTGTTGTACAAGGTATGTAGACAAATCAAAGGACCTGATTCTTGGTGGGACTGGGTAGAAGAAGACAGTAACAAAAGGTTCCTACAATTTTGCAACATGATGAGATCCCTTATGAAGCATATCGAAGCCTGAGAGAGTCCTTGCCTTCCCAGTTATTTTGGAATATGAATATTTTTAGGAGACATTCTTGATTCCTTTCAGATTTCCAGCTGTGCTCAAGTAGGGTCTTGCTCTACTCTCCTCAGTCATTAATTAGATAGTACATGCTCAGGGTAAATTTCATCTCTTTCTACTTACACAGTTCCATAGCATGAAGAAAAAAAAGATATCTTAAGAAATGACAAAGTGACCAGTTTTAACTTGTAGAAAAAGATTCTATCTTGAAGCTGTAGCTATGAAGACCTACTAGAGCCTGAATGTAAAGGGAACTCATTGCATAGGTCTGAACAATTATTTAGGCACCAGATATCCCTGTCTTGAACATCATGTACTTGCTTACAGTGCATCCTACTGGGGTGCCAGTCAGCTCTTAGTGTGGGAGGAGATTACACAGGGACATGAATATTAGGAGAAAGAGAGCCAGGGCCCTAGAGGTCATTCTGGAAGATTATTACTATATAGTGTGAAAATATCTCCAAGATGAACACTGAGCTAGCTCAGGATGGTAGGCACAGGATGATTTGATGGTTTTGGCTGCGTGATGGTGGGCAGTCCTACTTACATGCATATGTATATGTTCTTTCTGAAAGGAAATCTCACAAATGGATAAGAGGTGGCCTCTGCAGTGGGCGCTATGGAACAAGGACTGTTTGGCAGACAGGTAATGACTTCTATACATCATTTTATACACTTTGATGCATGTATTCATATTTAGCCAATGTTTAGTGAAAAAACCCTAAAATATTCCCTTCATCTTACTTTGTTAAAAAAGTAAATCCAAGTAGTAAAGCTAAAACTTCATGACAAACCCTAGAAACAGTTATTCAAACCTGAGCCTAACATATAACCATGCCTTAAAACAGCAAGCTAGTGTTAGAATTTGCTTCTGCTTCTTTTTTCCTTAAGATTAATAACTCACTGTAAGTTAGACAGTTTGTTTTATGTTTTACGTATAAAGTAGTCATCCAAGGCAATGGCTTACTTGAAGAGTTAATATCTGTGTGGTAATGTGCAAAATTTTGGAAGTTGAAGTTGGAAGTGCAGGAAAATACGTCGTGTCATCAATAGCAAATGTGTTCAGTAGGCAGAAACAACAAAGAAACATAATGAGCTCCATATTTCACTTTTAGAGAAACAACTTCTTTTATGTCACCGGAGGTATTTAAAATGCTCCTGGTTGGTATGGCTTTCGCCTTGAGACAAAGCAGCCTGTGATAACAGAATGGCGAAGTTGTTGGCAAACAAGGAACAAACTTTGTTCCCTGAAATGATTCACTGAAAGTTTAGACCGTGTTCTTTCAGAGGAAAAGTAAGATTTTTAAAAAATTAGCTAAGGCAATTAGTTAGCAGAAACAATAACAGTTCATTATTTAGGACCGAAGGTTTAGAACTGAATGGACCTCATGTAAATAGAGAAAAGTGGAAAACAGCAAACATTTTCTCTCTTTGTGACTACTCACAGCTGAACAGACATACCAACGTGTCATCAGTGATTGTGGTTTTTAAAATTTTTTTAAGTAAGTTTTTAAAATTTGCCAGTTCATGGTGTGATTGATATGCAGCTCAAGCCACATATGACTGCCTTTTAAAAAGGTAAGTCCATAGAATGCAGGCTTGGATTTCGCAGCATTGTCAATTACTGTGGTTACTAAAACTTACTTTCCACACCCACACTTACCATGCCCCAAACCTTTTGAGACAGTTTATGAAGGTATCAGTCACTGGGCCAGATTTTGAATATTTCGAAGCTAGATCACTGTTAAGGTGGGAGGTGTTTTGTGCCAACGAATGTATGGTTGGATGTGTTTGCTTCCTAGATATTTCTGCAAGTTGAAATGTATTACACTAAAAGATCTCTCAATTATAATCCCTGGTTCCGGTGACTATGATCTCGTTTGGAAATAAGCACTTTGCAGATGTCATGAAGTTGATATGAGATGACTTACGTTAAAGTGGGACCTAAAGTCAATGACTGGTTATAGGGTTAGGGACATTTGAAGACCACAGAAGACACAGGGTACAAAGCCATTTATTTGGAGATGGAGGCAAAAGTTGGAGGAACACAGCTGCAAGCCAAAGACCACCAAAAATTTCCTGTAATTCCTAGAAAAGGAGAAGAGGTAAAAAATGATTCTCTCTTTCTAAAGCCTTCAGAGAGCTGTAGTTTGCTGTTGCCTTAATTTTTGACTTGTAGCTTCCAGAACTGTGAAAGAATACATTATTGCTGTTTTGAAACTTAGTTTGTGGTTCTTTGTTACAGCAGCCCTAGGTGACTAAGCCACACACCAATAGTGGAGTCGATGGAAAAACAATTGTAAGGATTGATAGGTATTGGTAATAACAGGCATTTTTAGTCAAATAATTTGAGAAGAAGGAAATTACAGATTTTATTTAAAAAATGTTTAGGGCCCCTGACATAAAATTAGTAGCTATTATTGACTAAACATCTTCTTCCTAGAAGGTAGGTTGAAGATATTAGGCACCTTAACTCACCAACCATGACAAAATCTCTATGAAGTTGGGGAATATTACTCTCTCCGATTCTGAGACAGGGAAATGGAGGTGCAAAAACAGTTAAGTGACTTCTATCACTAATGGGAGCTGAGGAACTATGATTCAACCCCAGACCGTTGTGTCCAGAACCTGCACTGCCCTAACATAAAGAGCACCAAGAACCTATCAGTTCCTGTGCAGAAGATCCATAGGATATGTGTACAATGGAAAATGACCACCCACCCGGATACTCTCCGACTGAGAGTATTTCAGGATTGAAGCAGCTTAGGAATGTCAGGAAAATGAACTGATATTATTATCATTGGCCTCTGGGGATGGCAGATTCATTCAAAGAACTAAGCAAATTATTTTTGTGAGTAAGTATTCCCACTTGGAATCATCCCCCCCGCCACATCAGGATTTGGGATTAGAACAGAGGCACACCTTGGCGAGTGACAAATACAGTCTTACAAAAACCCAAGGAAAAATCCACCCAGCAAGTGGAAGAAGGAGCAAAATCAATGAGCTGTGACACATGAGAGGGACCTGTGAAGAAATGGCTGTGAATCAGATCATGTTGTCAGAAAGGTGGAGTCGTCTTTTTGAAAAACCAAACAAAAACAAAAATGAGTGGCATCAAAGGAGTCATGAACCTCGACACAGAACTGAGGGATACAGCTATGGGAAAAGGAAAATGAAATGGCCAGTCCCAAGCACTTCAAAAATTCATGCTTTCAGAGAAAAAGAGGGTGGACAACTGCAGAGGAGGAAGAAATGATGCATTTGGTGTCTGAAGGTCAAGGTCTGTTTTCCTACTCTGGGAGGATGACCTTGCTTCTTATTTCGTTGGGAACATAGGAGCGGCTAAGCAACGATTCCCTTCTAGTTCCACCACCAACCCACTGCTCTGTGTGCGTTCATTTCCTTCCTTCTGAGTACCTGGAATAAACTATCCCATCTTGTATTTTGTCCCTCTGCTGATGCTCACAGTGGTATTCCTGCTGTTCTGGGACTTTCCTCCTCTTTCTCTTTTCTCTTTGGTGTTATTAATTTTTCATTCCTTATGGGATAAATTATAACTATGAGGCAAATTTTCCATCCTTAAACTGTAATTCCCTCCAGCTACAACTGTAAACCTCCTTTTCCCTTTATAGAAAAATTGAAGAATTATTTATACCCCCTTTTCCACTTCTTTACCTCCCATCTATCTTGAGAACACTCCAGTCAGGCTTTTATCCGGATCATTCCACCGAATCATTCTTGTCAAGTTGGCAATGACTCTGCCTTGCCAAACTTAATGACTACCTCTCTGTCCTCATCTTGTTTGACCTCTCAGCACAATGACGTCACTAGCCACTCCTTTAAAACTTGTGTACTGGTTTTCCAGGGTACCAAACTCACTTGTATTTTTCTTCTGTATCCCTGGTAGCTCTTCAGTTTCCTTTGTTACCTTCTTTTCTCTCTGACCTTTAAAGGTTAGGGGCTTGGAACTGTTTTCTTCTCTCTACTTTTTTCTTCAAAAGAGAGACTCATCTGTGTCCTGGCTTTGGCCTCCACCTGTCAGTTGTTTTCCCCACCTTTGCATCGTAGTGCTGACCTCTTCCTTGACAAGTCAGCTCATATTCAGAATTGCTGCCTAACACTCTCTTCACCTGTCCAATAGAAATCCCGAGTACATCTTGGGTAAAAAAGAGCTTTTGCTCTTGTCTACGCTCTACCCCCAGACCTGCTCATGCAGGTTGGGTCCTCTGCAAGTAGATACAGAGTTGGAATTAGGTGTATAGAAAACTCATTAGAGATCAGTATCTGTGGATGGTGAGGGTGAGAAGCAGGGTCAAGAAGAGGGAGGACTGGTGAGGAGTTATCTTGACAAGTCTTGAATCTCTCCATGGAGAGCTCTGGTGTGCCACTGCCCCGTCCCTGGATCCGGGCTTTCCTGGGAAGAGTGAGGTCTTGGGTGTGGCAGTGCTGGGCAGCTCAGCAAGCCACAAAGGCACCTATAATTGGAGGCTGTGTCTTTGAGTCCATGTCTTTGTCATCACTGCAGCTACTTGGGGTCACCTAACTGTTCTCTAGAGCACATCGCCTCTGTGCCTTACTTTAGCACATGGTGCTTTTAGAGTCCAAGCTGTGTGCTGACTCTGGTACTTCATCCTGAGCTCCAAGTACTCACTGAATAAGGTTAGGACAATTTTCCCTACTCATTTTTCTTTATGTTCATGGTCTCTGCCATGCTACTGCCTATTAAGGGATCATCTATGACACTGGACCTATGCAATTTTGAAAGTCATTATCTTTAGAAGCATTTAATCTGTAGATAAAAATAAGCAGACAATAAATGTAAGAAATTAATGATGTACAGGAGACTGTCAATATCTTAAACTAGAAATGATGATGATCTTTCAGTTTAGGTTTTCCTCAATTATACTTGGTTTTTCAATATAAAGCAATTGAAAAACATGGCAGAGATTTGTATGTAAGATGATTCTCTATTTTTTGAATGCTGAGTTTAGGGAATAATGCCCTATCTCATGTTCAGTCTCACGCTTTAAGTCTATATAAAATCCAGACAGATAGCACTGTCATAATGATTAAAGTAAATCTTACTTTATATATGGGAATCAATTCTTGCAGGCCTGAGCAACAAAACTGTTTTTCTTCAAAGCATCTTGAGAAAAATCTACCATTCTGCCTCTCCTGTATTTCATTTTCTACATAAGGCTCCTTTTGAAAACACAAGCACCTCATGGCAAAAGTGACAGACCTTTAATTCCAGGCACAAACTTTGGATTCTATTATACATAGGTTCAAGAAACCAATTTCATATGATATAACCTGATTTTACAGAATCTGGCCTGTCCTCCTCTCTCCTGGGATGGGTTTCAGGGTATTCATATTATCTTCTCAAATGAAGAAATAATAATAAAAGTGTTTGGGGTACTCTTGACTGTAGCACATGTCTCTGAAGCCCCCATGGAGTGCATCTGACTGCAGTAAGGTTTATGGATATTTTTGCCACTTCATAATTGATGAATATAGATTGGAGTCTCGGAAATGTCGCCTAGACATGTTCCTGATTGGTAACTTTTATTTTTAAAAGTTTTAAAGCAATTCTTTACTTTTTTGAAGCTTTCTATCAAGACAAGTAATGTTTCTACTTGTGTTTAATTCCTGCTCTTTTGCCACATTCATTCAGCTTGTTCTTACTAAGAACTTAAAAGCAGTGCCATGAAGTCGAGAGGTAATATAGTCACCTTTTTATTCCATGACCCACCAAGGTGGTTTGAGATTACATGGACCTTGGCCTGGCATGACTCAGGACACTGCTAGATAGTCTTTTTTCTACACAACTTACCCCTTACTTAAGTCATCTCCATAATATCTTTTGGTCTAAAATATTAAAAACCTCAGTCATTATTACAAAGCAATAGCAAGACCAGGAGAATCAGTCATTACTTAATGCTATCCTTTATATCTCCAGATATATTTGACTCATCTAGGTTATATTCTGGTAAGATGGACACAGTGATCAACTCCATTTTCCAGATGAGGAAACTGAGGCTTATAGATGCTGAACACAAGGTCCTGAGTTTGGTCCCTGGTTTAAAAAAAAAAAAAAAAAAAAACCAAACCAAACAAAACAGAAGAAGGCTGAGGGATTTCCTAGACAAAGCTGTTCAAGTGGAGAGCTTGGTGAAATCTATGCTCTTAGCCTCTTTGTATAGCATCCCATTTCTAGCTAAAATGCAGCTAGTGGATTCTCTAATGTTGCCACCTCCTTTCCAGGACACGAAAGGCATGTCCAGAGAAGTAAGTGACCCACATGGGGGAATATACTCTCTGATGCTGGATTATAGTCTGGATCCTTCACATTCAAGTCTGATGGGCCTGCCTTCCACATGATTTGAGTTCTGGAAGACAAGGACTCATCACTCTGACTGACTTCAGACTCAAAGGAAACTGACTTTAAATTGTAATGTGCATCTGGTTGGTGGTGGGGAAGAATAAATGGTTAGTTCCAGTTCCTTTTAGTTCATTCCCATCATGCCAAGTTGGCAATCTTTAGCCTGTACAAAGTGCTTTCATTGATTTAATGTCTGACTGTATGGATGTTTGGGTAAGACACAGGAGGAAATCTTTTTTATTCAATTATCTTCCAGGATTTTGCTATGAATTCATTCCACGTGCTTGTTTGGAAAGTGAGACCAACAGGGTCACCGTGATACATTTTGAGTTGTTTTGCATGTTGCATCTTAATGATGATTATCCAAGGATGCACAAAATGTTTTTTATTCTCCATTCAAACTTCACCTGATCATCTATCTGCCTATCTACCTACCTATCTTTTTCTCTATTATCTAATCTGCAGTTATGTTTATCTTTCTATAACAGCCAAATAAGATGAGAAATTAATGCACCAAATCAAGCATTATAAAATAACAGCTTCTCTTGCAGAGCAAAGAGCTGACTTTTTATGTGCTCTGATTCAACTGTTTTTTAGGCTTTTTCTAAAGTATTGCGTTGACCCTGATGCAGAATTTCAGAACGACTTCTAAGCTTGACTGCCAAACCTACAAATTAGTGACATTAACAGGAACAGTGACTCCATGCAGTGGTAGCTAAACAGAGGCAATTGCACAAAGGATGCAACAGACCTTCATCTATGGAACTCTTTGAACAGCTTGCCTGGCTGAAGTTTCGAATCTTATTTACTGTGGTGGTATTAATGCATACTATTTTTTCATGGATGAAAACAAATGATTGTGTTGAAGAATAATTTGCCACCTCTTCCAGCACAGTTTGATAGAACTATTCAAAGCCATGTGATCAATGAATTATTTATAAATTACAGTGCTAACATCTCACAGCAATGCTATTGTTAAGGGTCTGTCAGCCCTTCCAACAGGTCCTGCCCTTTTTACTGCCCTGAGTGTGGATCACTCGCCCATTCTAAATTGTAACAAGTGGAAATTTGGTGGAGGGAATGACATTTTATTTAAAAATCAACAATGGCTCAGTAGACAGCAGAAAAAAAATTGCCCTTGCCCCAGTCATATTTAAATCCTCAGGGACACACAATTTGGAGGCAAGGGAGTTAGAATGAGAATATATTTTATCAGAATAAGACCAAGATGGTTTACTTTTGAGGAAATGATACAATATGTGTTCATATAAGATTTATGATAAAATGAATATAGGAATAAAGTATGGACCAAATAAATGGTTTTATCAGCTCATACTCCATCTTTTTCACATTTATTGAGGTCACTGTCCCCTGTCAGAGCCAGATCTATCCCTAAATGATCCCTAAATGGCATTTCCTAACATTTCTTTTTAAAATTACCCTAAACTGCCCAGCATATCACTTGTGAATTTCAGCTCTATTACAGCCCCCTTTGCTGCTGAACCTTGCCTGGCCACCCACCCCTAACCCCTCTTCTTCCTCAGTGCAAGAGTATTCTTGGAGAATGCATCTCACTACCCCTTTTATAAGAAAGTAGACAAGTTTCTAAAAGTAATAGCCAGATCTGAAATCAGGTCTAAACTGTACTTCAGATCAGTTTAATAGCTGTTTGAGGGTCTGCAGGAACAGTGGGAGAGCAAAGTATTTCTCCTGTCTTCAATTAACTCACCAAGCCACCACTGAATGTCTACTTTTTTAAGCACCTATTTTTTAAAGCACAAAATGCCTAGCCCAAGCCCATAAAATCACCATGCTCAATAAAATAGGAAGAAATAGGATTTAGAAAGATAGGTTGTTCTTTGGCAATTTGGTTAAAATTAAAAAAAAAAAAACAAAACAGTCACTGTACCTTAGAGTGAATTGTTTTCCCTCACTGCCCCCAATTCCTATTAATCCCATAACATAGATTAAGCAATAAACATCTCCTACTTGCACTGCTGCAATAGCATCCTAACTCAGAGGGGTCCAATCATGGAATTTTTGAGGCTATTTGAAATTTTATGCAAGAAAGTCTTCATTTTCCCTTGTCTCTGACTGAAACTGAGCAGTTTCTTTAACTATGCCTCTATGTAGCAAGCCATAGTATTCTAAGTAGAATCTGTGTGTCGTTACCAAAAGAAATCATAGAAAATTTTGTTCATAACAGAAGTTGAAAGTATCTTGAAATGATACCTATGCTCATCATATCTTTGAAATGATCATAGAGTTACTGCTAGATTCTGTTATTTAATGGCTTTATGAAGAAAAATATATCCCCAAGTGACAGTTTCCTTTGAATCATCTTTCCTTATATAATCATCTGTACATCATCTGACACAATTAAACACCCTTTCCTGAGAAAGTGCCAGATGCCAAAGGAGAACAAAAGGAACTTACTGGTACTGCTCTTGCTGGTTTCCATGCTTTTACGGTGCTCTTTGCAGTGTGTGCTCAATGCAATTCTCTCAGTGATTCTTGTCGTCTCAGGGATTAACCATATCATACCTCTCCCATGGGGTTGAGATCTCTAGAGTCCTTGCCTTGCTATAGACAAGATCCTGAGTGGCCTGCCTTTGCCTGCTCTAACGTCTCACATCCCACTACCCCATATCTCTTCACTTGTCACTCCACTTGAGACCCTCATGCTGATCTGTCTGCCTTTTCTTCGCAGTGGCTGTTCACTTTAGTTAGAAATCGTGTCCCGGCTTATCCTCTTGTAGCAATCACTACTCTGCGCAAAGTCACTTCATTAAAGGAATGTTACCTTAGTTAAAATGTTGCTCCAGTCACTTTGTCCTCAGTTTGCCTATTTTCTTCATTGTTCATTTTGCCATCAACATGTAACATCAGTCTCTTTCACTGGATATCAAAGACTCAAGATATGTAAAAAATGAGTGACTAAGTAGCATACAAGGAAATGAGCAGAGTGTAAATGTACAGGTAAGACACAGCAATGGGAGGCCAAAGAATATTCAAGGCTACTCACTATTTCCCTGGGGACTCCTCTTGCCGCAGAGAAAATTAAGGTGATTTGGACGGTTTGACAATAGGCCAGGTAATTTTACCCTGGTCCTTAGCAAGGGGAATTCTGGGACTTCTGAGCAAAATCAGCATGTAGGCTGCGAGAATGAGGCCTGAGGTTATTGAACTGGGGATGCTATATAATCTCTCAAAGGCCCATGTTTCTCAACTGCAAAATGGAGATAAGAACACTACCTCATCCCCAGGGAAGTGTAAAGGTGAAATGAAATAAGGCAAGTAAAGTGTTTAGCCAGTGCCCAGCATGCGGTGAGTACTCAGTAATGGTTGTTGTCATTTTTATTGTTTTCGTTGTAGAAGTGCGTCATCCGTCTTACTGCTGTAAATCTTCAGCTAGGACTGCTTCACCTGGGGGCCCACAGAAGTCTTTTCAGGACTTATGAATCCCCTTAAGTTAAATGCCAATATTTTTTTGCATAATAATCTCTAGGTTTTTCTGGAAATAAAAGGCTGATGAACTCCTCTCCCATTGCCCCACCACCACTACCACCACCGAGATTTGGCGTTAAGATGAATGTCTAGGTGGGTCTTAGAGAATGGCATAACAATTGAGGCAGAAATGCATGGGTGCAACAGAGATGATTCTCAGTTTAACTCAGAGACTAAGGAAAATACTTGTCTTCATTGGAGCAAATATATTATAGAATAGAGAGGTCAATGTTCACGAACTTTAAAGAGGAAATGCCAGAGTTCATAGGAATTTCCACCATGGAGGCTTAGAACAATGATCTCCGCTTCTTATGTGGTAAAGGATCTCTCATGGCTGCTGTTGTGTGTTGGCAATGGGAATGTTATTATACAAATCTAGGAAGCAACAGTGATGCTTGAATTTTGGTGTGCATCAAAATTCTCTCTGTGTTAAAATGTCTAGAGATTCTGGTACAGCAGTGGGACTCATAAATCTTTTTAAAAACAAGTACATTAAGTAATTCTGAGACAGGTGGTGCAAGGTTCACTTTTAAAAGGATGGGTTAAAAAGAACGCTATTAAAATACAAGTTTCTCAGTATATCTCTTCCCAGCTCATCAGCCTGGCAGATTAGAGAGAATAAGGCTATAGGGTTTACTCTGGGTTGTAACTGAGACAAATTTTATGAAGCATCTTTTGCATCTGAAGTGTCGGAGACGTATGCAGTAATGGGAGGCTAACTAACTTTTCCAGAGCCTTGTCATTTCCTCCTTGGGGACCTGGCTCAAATCTCCTGTATTTTCTGTCATTCATTCATAGATTTTTTTGTTTTGTTTTGTTTTTTTGCAACAGCAGTTTGAACTCAGGGTCTTCACACTGGGATACATTTCCAGCTCCTTTTGTTTTTTATTAAAAAAAAAAATTGGTACAAGGTCTTGGTGTGTCACTAAGTTGGCTAGGCTGTGCTCAGTGTAGTGGTTCTTCTATTTCAGCTTTCTCAAAGGCTGTGATTACAGGGGTGTGTCACTATGCCTAGGTGTCATCCCTCCCTCTGTGTTTTATCCTCGCCTACTTTTTGCTCTCTCTAGGAAAGCCCAGGTAGGTTCTGAGTTGTCTCCTGGAATCATGGATTTGAAGGAAGCCTGACTCTGAAAATGCAATCAAAGAAGCAAAACAATGCGTGGTAGATTATTATTTGGCAGAAAGTCACTTGCTTTCTTCCTTCAACCTCCACAGGGGCAGTGTATTCATATTGGCTATGGCTTAGTGACTTATTTCACTCATAGAAAATGGAAAGAAGTTATAGTTTGCCAGTTCCATGTTTACTTGGAAACTGTTTTTACATTACTACTCATTTCTCTATGGGTTAGTTTTCTGTTTTTGCTATCACAAACTATACAAAATTGATCTTAAAAAAAACAGAATTTTTCTCATTTTTCTGGATGTTAGAAGTCTAAGCAAGGTGTCAACAGTCTCTTTTCCCTCAGAGTCTGTAAGAGTGAATCACTCTTTGCCTCTTCCTCCTTACTGTGGCTCAGGTGTCATTTGGCTTGTGGTTGCCCAACTCCAACTTCTGTTTCCTTATTCATGTGGCCTTCTCTCTTGTGCTACCTTCTCCTCTATGCTTTATAAGGGACCTTGATCATTGGATTTAGAGCTCATCTGAATTACAAATGATAATTTCATCACAACATGCTGAACTTGAGTTCATCTGCAAAGGCCTGTCTCAGTTAACTTGGGCTCCTATAATAAAATACTATACTCTGGGCACTTACACAGTTTATCTCATAGTTCTAGAGTTCAGAAAAACCAAGATCAAGATTCTACCAGATACTAGGTGTGGTGAGGCCCTTTTTCTGATTTATGTACAGTCACCTTCTTCTGTTCTCACATGATGGACAGAGAAAAGGGTCTGTTCTGTTCTTTTTGTTGTCGGACACCAATACTATCATTGGAACGCTACTATAGTTTAAACCAAACTGCATCTCAAAGACTGTACCTTCAAGCACCATCATATTGGGAATTAGGACTTCTATATCTGAATTTTGGGGGAGCATAAATACTCGGCAGCCTTTTTTTCCAAATAAGGTCACCTTTATAGGTTTCAGGAGTCAGGAATGGACATGTCGTTTTGGTGCTTACCATTTACCTCACTATGTTCTATGAACTTCTGACTTCTACAGTGGGAAGGATTTACCCCAGTTTTGCAGTCTAAGCATATACTGACTAAAACTCAACCCACAGCTTGAAGCAGAACACACAGCTGATTTACCAAATTGAAGCAAAAATTAACTGTTGATTACTGTGTTCTATGAAGACTTTGTAGTGGCTTATTACAAAGTAAGAGCTTATTAGTTCACAAAGTATGAAGATTCTACTGATTCCTTTCTGGTGACAGGACTGTGTAAACTATAGCACTGAGGTAGCAACAGATAAGATGTGACTATTTTATGGAAGTTACTAGGGGAGCTGGTTTTGGATTGTTGTACCAGATAATCTACTCCCAAATTGACTTTAGAGCATTCATTCTGCCTGGGAACTCACATAAAATGATATGGCTGCTAATTTGAAGGGAGTTGAGGAGAGAGAGAAGTGATTTTACTGTTCTTTTCTCAATAAAGCAACCCACAATTGCAAAATGGTGATGACTCCTTTGGGTATTTCACATTTTTATTTACAAAAAAAAAAAAAAAAAA
>NW_022900940.1:2726962-2801848 GCF_012274545.1 Fukomys damarensis | reverse complement strand
CAATTTTTTATTAAAAAAAAAAAAAAAAAAAAGAAAAACTTTTTGGAATCCGGTGAAATGTAGCTTGCGATGGAACAACTTTAGCTGAATATATACCATCACCAGTTCAGCAGTAAGAAAGGTGTTGTTAGTCTAGGGGAGGTAATAGATGAGATTGAAAAAAAAAAACCCAAAAAACAAAAACAAGTATGCCACAAAGCACAGAGAAGGCAAAATATAGGAATGGTGCTGATACTTAGCAGGGGAAAAAAATTAGCCTCACAACCCAGGATGTTTGCACATGGATAAACTTAAATAAGACATTAACTCATTTTCACAGCAACTTGTACAAATAGCTATTGCTGAGTTTGTGAACTGAAGAAAGAGCCAGTTCTGGTTCAGCTTTGTGTACCCAATACCTGGTGTCAAATCTGGTGCTGAAGTATGTGCTTAATGAGTGTTACATGACACAGGGACACTAGAATGATTCCCTTAAAATGCAGGACAGATAGTAACATTCCTTTTCTCAAAGCCTTTCAATGGCTCCCATCTCACTGAGGGATAAACTCAAAATCCTTTTGGTGCTTTTCAAAGCTTTGCATGATCTGACTTAGAGCTCATATTCTAATCTTATTCACCCACTTTTCCTGTGCAACTCACTCATTCTTCCATATCCTCACAGTTCTCCTATTTCTCAAAGTCCCCTACATAATCTTGTCTCTGATCCTTTGTGCTTCCCACTCTGTCATATGGTTCTTCCCCTAGACATCTGCATGGCTAATTTCCCCATATCTTTATGATTTCACTGAGATGTTTTCCCTTCTCCTTGGCCTTTCATGACCTCCACATATAAATTGCAGTGTCCACCTCATCCTTTAACACTTCTTGCTTCCACTCATTGTTTTATCTTTCCTTTGCTCTTACTCCAGTCTAACAATTGCTGTTGATATATTTCTTGCCTTCTGGCTAGCCAAGCTATAAATTCCCACAACAAAAGAGATTCTTATGGCTTTCCTTTATTGTTATATCTTAAAATAGTGTCTGACTCAGAGTAGTTATGGTATAAATATTCATCAAATGAATGAAAATGTGGCAGTTTGTGCCACACATTGGGTAATTCCATTGACAAAGAAATTCACCTTCCTATGAATGCCATTGTCCCAGCTTAGGACCAGGATTCCTCTTCAAAGCTCATTTGAAAGTCATGTTAGTGTTCTCAGAGGTCCAAGGTGTGTGGGAAATAATTCTTCAAGTTATTTGTGATTATCTAACCTTGACAGGTAGGGTACACTATGCTAATGTGCAGGAGAGAGGGAGATAGCATGATTGGCTCAGTACTACAAATCAGTTTACAACTTTGTACTGGTCAATAGGAAACAGCCAGATGCATGTTGTGATTTATTAAGCATGTCTTCACAATTAAGATAAAATAGTTGGTGCAGTAGATTTTCTCTGCCTACTGGCTGAGTCTTAAAAGGAAAAAAATTAGTGAGAAATTAGCTTTTCAGATTCTGGTGGACTGCTTTGAGGAAGGGACTGTTGAAATGCTTATTCTTTTCTGGTGGAGAGAAGTAGAGCATTACCTCATAGTTCTAAGCTTTGGGAAATAGACATAGTTCTAAGATTGTGACTGCATATTTTCCTTTTTAATGGCCATTAGAGTTAATTCCTAAAAACGCTGTCTCTGGGACTGAAAATATAAGGGTTCAAGTCAGTTAAAAATTCATTAATATGGCATTATTCATACACCAAATCAGTCCTTAGGTGAAGGATCCCGAGAACCTTGTAAATCTTGATGAGTGTACTCTATGTTGGAGGCAGGCACAAGAAAAGAGAGGAGGGGACTGAGAGGCTGGCTTCGACTTTGTGATTGTCTTTTTTCTGTTATCTACACATCCAGATATATTTATTGGACAGGCTTTCTTGAATGCTGGGATTAAAGAATGATTAAATCTGGTAAAACAAATGAAAGAGCTAGAGAGAGCACAAATGCACTGTAGAGAAACATCTTGGAGCAGCGTGGACCAGTGAGGAATGGAGCAGTGTGGAACTGAGCTCCTGCATCACCCCCAGCCCACTGGCCTCTGAGCAGCATGGACTGGTGAAGATTAGAGCTGCACAGGCACCCATAGCACCACCCCAGCACTGCACACCACCCTGCCTCTGGCCTTCTGGTTGTGCCAGTACCTGGATCCACACCTCAGAGGCACAGGGGGTCATAAAAGCCATTGTTCCGAGCTCCAGAAGATAGAGCAGAAGTGACCAAAAGAAACAGGGCCTCTCTCAGGCTCCTTGATGACAACTGAAGCCTGCTGGAAAAGTGAAGAGAATCTCTGCAATAAAGACACACCAGACCACTGAAGTGGGTCACCACCTCGCGTCATAAACTGGTCCACCTTCAGGGGAAGGGCAGCTAGAACCTGCAGTAGAACTTTATAGAGTTCAACCCTGTGGGAGGTCAGGGAGCTCAACTTTGGCCTTGTAGCCAGAAATCAGCCTGAATCTCAGGGTTCTGCTGCTGGCTTGCTGAGACTATTTGACTTAGATCTGCACACTGCTGCCCACTTTGTCTATTGTGACAGCAGAGACACCCTCAAGGAGGCCCTTCATTTTTTATTTAAAATTTTTTTCTTTTCCTCTTATTTTTAATTTTTTCTACTCTATTTAAATTCTTCCATTTTTCTTATTTCCTTTTCTTTTTTTTCTTTTATGCACTGCCTCACTCTCCCACATTGTTCTTCATCTCCCTTTTTGTTCTTGTTTCTATCCTAATTTGAATTTCTTCTTTTTTCTTATTTTTTTCTCTCTTTTTCCTTTTCTCAATTGTCCTTAGTTTCAAAGGAAAGTGAGTACAGTTTCTAGCTTCCCTATTGCTGTTAGGTTGCTCTAGTCTTGTCTTTGTTCTTTCATTCTGTCTTTTCCTTTTGTCTTCAACAGTTTCCTAGAGTTTATATAACCTTCCTGTGTCCTCTGACCTCACTTCTAACCTTCCCCTACCTTCTACCTATCTACTGTTCTCTCCCCAAATCCTTCTAAGTCCCCATCCCAAAGGTAAAGCTGATATATTATAGAGTATTCATTATAAACAAATTTTGGGCTGGTCCTCAATTTTGATTTATCTCACATGGTTAAAGGTGATAGATTAATAACTACCACAAATTGTAATTTTTTTCTAAGCTATGCTTGATGCTCCTGTGTTGCTGATTGTATCACTTGGGCTAAGATGTTGTGATTTATCTAATCAGTTGTGCTTCCTGGTAGAATGAAAATGAGATTGCCTCAGAGTGATTAGACACTCAAAACCTAAAGACCAGCTATGTCTGGAAGATTGAAGTATTAACCCAGGAATTAAACCAAGGACAGAGCCAATAACAAAAATAGAAATGAGAAGACATTTAAGCAAGGCTCAAACATAGACTTCCAGCTCACCAAAGGCAAATTCTGAGGAAAACAAGGTGGAAAAGTCTGATAACCAACCACCAGGACACCCTGAACTGACAGCACAGGAAGTAACAAGACAGGTGAATTATTCTCTAGAAAATTCAAAACAGAAATAATTTCCCAGATAACTACAGAGATAATGAGCATAATGAAAGACAGGATTACAGACTCTAGTGTTATGGAAGGAATCAGTAAGTGATACACAGAGAGGCAGCAGAATGGAAGTAAAATAACAAATTTACTTTTTTTTTTGTACCAGGGATTGAACTCGGGTCCTTGCACTTGCAAGGCAGGCCACTGAACCACTGGGCTAAATCCCCAGCCCAAAAATTTACTTATTGATAAGGGTTGATCACACATAAGCTGTGCCTGGATCAATGCCACACTGGGATACAATTCCTCATTTTATAGGGTTTTACAGCCTTGACTTCATTTGGGTAGTTACATTTCATTCTCACAGTTCAAATCACGGTCACAGAATAGTTAATCTTTTCAACCCAGATGTAACGGTTCTTTGCATAAGGGGAGTTTACCTTTAAGATTCACCTAGTTACCTATTCTAGTCCATAGGAAGATGTGTATTCAGGGTTGGGGGAATAAATATTAGCAATGGGTTCTTTCATCTAAACACTCTTACTATCATGTGGCTCCAGTCTCTTTGGAGCTCAAGGTCTTCATGTGCCCTGTTATCTCAGGGTAAGACCAAATGCCTCATTCAGCAATGAGTGTCTTTGGTGCCTACTAATTCTGAGCAAAATAAACTGTTGTTAGAGACAGCAGAAGCCATTTTACATTGTAACACTTTGTAGGTGTTTGTTATTTATAAAGGTTTTCCCTATCACTAGAACAGAAACATAATAAAATAGATGAATTTGGGACCATGATAGAAGCCATGAATGTCCAGCATAGGAAATAAGTTAAACCATGAATGTCCAACATAGGAAAGAAATGGAATCCATGAAACAGATTCAAATAGATATACACACGATTAAAAACTATTGAAAGTATACACAAGAGACTGAGCCAATCTGAAGACAGACTATAAGCTATAGAAGACATAATGGTGGTCAGTGACCATGTAAAAAGAGATCTCTTAAAAATAGTAAGGGACAATGAGAAATCAATCCAAAAGCTCCTAGATAATGCAAAGAAGAATGATATAAAACTGAGAAGAGTCCATGAAAAAATCAGGAGAAAGCACAAATAACATAAAAACTATTCACAGAATTAATGATAGCAAACTTCCCAAATAGAGCAAAAGAATTTGACATACAGATAAGTGAGGCACATAGGACTCCAACTAGCCATGATAAAAAATCTATACCTAAACATATAATAATCAAGATCCTGAAACCCAACAGACAAACAAAATACTACAAGCAGTTAGAGAAAAGAAACAAACCACGTGCAAAGGAAAGCCCATCAGAATCACAGCAGAGTTTTCAACACAAACCCTCAAGTCAAGGAGAGCCAGGAGTGAGGCATTTCAAGCCTCCAACCTAGACTGATGTATCCTGCAAAACTATCTTTCAAAATTGATGGAAAAATAAGATATTTACATGACAAAGAACACCTAAGAATTTCATGAGCATCAAACTGACATTCGAAACAATTCTAAACAATATCCTAGAAAAAGGAAATGAAGGGCACAACTCCATAAGGCCAAATAGAAAAATACCAGGCAAAGCAAGAAACTAAAGGGAGAGGTAGAAAAATAAATAAATAAAAGAGCCAATAACAGGAAAATAACATGACAAAGATAAGTCAATACATATCAATTATAACCATAAATGTTAATGGCCTCAATTCACCAATAAAAAGGAATAGAGTCACAGAATGGATTAAGAAGCAAAATCCAACAATATGCTGTGTAGAAGAAACACACCTAGTTTAAAAATTGATTCATAGACTGAAAGTAAAAGGATGGAAAACAGTTCTCCATGCAACAGGAACCTGGAAATAAAGTAGGGGTAGCTATCTTATTTGCAGACAAACTAGGTTGCAAACCAAAAACTAATTACAAGACACAAAGAAGGCCACTATCTCCTTGTAAAGGGAACAATCCAAGAGGAGGACATGACAATCATTAATATATATGTACCAAACACTAATGCCCCCAACTATCCAAAACAAATACTAAAGGACATGAAACACCAGATAAGCACTAATAGATTTGTAGTGGGTGACCTCAATACCCCAGTGTCACAAATAAACAGATCTTGTAGACAAAAAGATCAACAATGAAATAGTAGAACTGAAACAAGCTTTTGAACAAATGGACTTAATAGATGTCTACAGAGTGTTCCACCCCACAAAGTAAGAATATACATTCTCTTCCACTGTACATGGGTCATTCTCCAAAATAGACCACATGTTAGCTCATAGGACATGTGTCAGTAAATGCAAAGGAACTGAAGTTCTCCCCTGTATGTGATGAGACCATGTGCAATTAAACTGGAGATCAATAGCCTAAGAAACTGCAAGAACTTCACAAACACATGAAATTGAATAACACTCTTGCGAACAACGAATGGGCCATAGAGGAAATTAAAGTAGAAATTAGACAGTTTTTACAAATAAATAATAATGCCAATGCAACATAGAGAACTCTGTGGGGCACAATAAAAGCTGTTCTACAAGGGAAATTCATAGCACTGACTGTCCACACTAAGAAAACAGAGAGAGCTCAAATAAACAACCTAATGCTGAATCTTAAGCTCCCAGAAAAAGAAGAGCAAGATAAACCCAAAGCTTTTTCAAGGGAAAAAATTATAAAGATTGTAGTAGAAATCAATGCAATAGAGACTAAGAGAACAATATCTAAATAAATCAATGAATCAAAGAGTTGGATTCATGAAAGAATAAATAAAATTGATAAACCCTTGGTCAACCTTATAAAAAAAAGGAAAAAGAAAGAAAGAAAAAAAGGCTCAAATCCATCTAATTAGGGATGAAAAAGGTGAAGTCACAATAGATCCACCAGAAATCCAGAGGATCATCAATACCTACTTCAAGAAGCTGTACTCTAATGAAATGGTAAATACAGAAGAAATGTACAGATTTCTAGATACATATGAACTTCCAAAGTTGAATGAAGAAGATAGAAAAAATATAAATACCCCAATTACAACAAGTGAAGTTGAAAATGTAATTAAAAATTTATGAACAAAGAAAAGCCAGGTCCTAATGGCTTCACTACTGAATTCTACAAGACTTTTAGAGAAGAACCATTGCCATTACTCTTTAAACTCTTCAATGAAATTGAAAGAAAAGCAATACTTCCAAATTCATTCCTGGAAGCAAGTATTTGATTCCAAAACCAGGGAAACATCCAACCAAAAAAGAGAGCTACAGGTCAATCTCCCTAATGAGCATAGAGGCAAAAATCCTCAATAAGATACTGGCAAACAGAATACAGAAGGTCATCAAGAAGATCATACATCCTGATCAAGTAAGATTCAGTCCAGGGATGAAAGGATGCTTGAACATATGTAAATCAATGATGTAATACCCTCTATAAATGGAGCATGATAATCTCAATAGATACAGAAAAAGCATTTCACAAAATTCAACACTCATTCGTGCTAAAAATCTTGAAGAAAATTGGACCAGATGGTCTTTATCTCAACTTGATAAAGACTATCTATGAAAAGCCAATAGCCAACAAGATACTGAATAGACAAAAACTCAAAACCTTCACACTAAAATCAGGAAGATAAGGATGTGTACAATCACCACTCCCATTCAATATAGTTTTGGAAACATTAGCCCCAGCAATTATACAAGAGAAAGAAATAAAAGCAATAAATATAGGAAAGGAAGAAGTTAAACTGTCATTATTTGATGATAACATGACACTCTACATAGAAGACCCACAAAATACTACCCAAAGACTTCTAAACTTAATTGACAGATTCAGTAATGTAGCTGGATACAGGTCAACACTCAAAAATCAATAGCCTTCTTGTACAAAAATATCAAACTCACTGAGAGAGAAATTAAGGAACCAATCCCTTTCTCAATAGCATCCCCCAAAATGAAATATCTAGCAATTAATCTAATGAAGGAAGCAAAAGACCTCTACATTGCGAACTACAGCACTCTGAAAAAAGAGATCAAAGAAGCAAATGGAATGACAACCCATTTTCTTGGGTAATAAGAACCAATATAGTAAAAATGGCCATAGTTCCAAAACTATTATACAGGTTGAATGCAATCCTGATTGAAATTCCAAGAGTATATTTCACAGAACTTGAGAAAAAAATCCAAAAATTCATTTGGAACCAGAAGAGACATGGGATAGCAAAAGCAATTCTAGGCAACAGAGTCATGACAAGGGATATCACAGTTTCCAAATTGAAACTATACTACAAAGTCACTGTAATCAAAACAGCATGGTACTGGCAAAGAAACAGACCTGAGGATCAATGGAATAGATTGGAAGATACAGAAACAATTCCAGAAGCACTCAGCTACCTCATCTTTGACAAAAGAGCCAGCCATCCTCACTGGAGGAAAGATAGCCTCTTTAATAAATGGTATTGGAAAATTTGATTTCAACTTACCAAAGATTAAAACTAGACCCTTATCTTTCACCATGCACTAAACTAAAATTTGAGTGAATTGAAAATGTAAATATTAAAGCAGAAACACTAAGCTTGCTGTAAGATACATTAGGTAGAACTCTTAAAAATATTGGCAGAGGAAAAGACTTTATGAACAAATCCTCAGAAGCATGGAACTAGCACAAAGAATCAACAATTGGGATCTCATCTTTTTAAAATGCTTTCTGCACTGCAAGAGAAACCACGAACAGAACAAACATGGGAAAAATTTTTTACCAGCTGTTCCTCAGAAAAAAGGTCTACTATTTAAAATGTATAAAGAACTCAAAAAATCAAGCACTTCAAATATAAAGATCCAATTCAAAAATAGGCATCTGAAATGAACAGATATTTTTCAGATAGAGAAGAAAAGCAGCAAATAAACTTATGAAAAAATGTTCAACGTGACAAGTATTTGAGAGATGCAGATGAAAACAACACCGAGATTCTATCTCACCCCAGAAAGAATAGCTGCTATCAAGAAATCAGCCAATAACAAATGTCGCCTGGGAAGTGGGGAGAAAGGAACTCTTCTCCATTATTGGTGGGACTGCAGACTGGTGCAACCACTGTGGAAATCAATATGGAGATACCTCAAAGAACTAGGATTAGAGGTTACATTTGACCCAGCCATTCCTCTGCTGGCTATCTTTCCAAAAGAAGTAAAGGAATCATACCACAGCGATATATATGTTCCAATGTTTATAGTGGCACAGTTTGTAATAGCTAAAACTTGGAAACTGTCCAATTGCCCATCAACTGGAGACTGGATAAAGGTGTATATGTGCATGAGTGTGTGTGCATGTGTGTGTGTGTGTGTAAGTGTGTGTGTGTGATTGTTTTAATAAAATGGAGTACTACTCAGCTACAAAAATGAGAAACTAGAGACATTTATAGCTAAGTGGATGCACATTGAGTCCTTATTCTTAAATGAGATTAATAGCACACATGTGTGAATACTGAGTAGTTTCTCTGGTGTGAAAAACTAACAGTGTAAATAAGGATCAAAATGTATAATTGATATTGTAAAATAGGTGCAAAATGTCTATAGGACTAGGGGCAGTAGTAGGGGAAAGGAAAGAAGGTAAAAGAAAAAATATGAGAAATGGAAAAATATGGTAATGAAGTCTTTGAAAATAGGAAAGGGTGGAGGGGGTGAAGGGAGGAAAAATAAGAACCTAGATACATCATGTAAAGGTACAAGATCCCAGTGAGGAATGTAACCAACAAATGTACCAACAAATGTAATGGAAAATAAAGTAGTCTTAAAGAGATACAAATGCATGTGTATAAAACGAGCAGTGATGTTACATGCAAAAGGAAAATCGCACCATGTTATATCTTGGAGCATAGACAGGTGGTTGGAACCTTGGGAAATGTAAAAAGCTATAGTTAGTGAATCTTAGCAATGTGAATTATACATGTTATCTACTATAATTCTCATGGTAACTTTGTTAAGTTACCATCCCAATTTATTGATAGCCATCAGAGTTTGTGCTAGTTCCTTTTCACTGCTGAGACACAATACCAAAGTGAAGTGGGGATAGGTTTATTTGGCTTTCAGTTCATAGAGGTTTCAGTCCATAGTCAGTTGGCTCCAAGGCAGGGTTGTCCAACAGGCATCACAGAGGAGAAACAACATGCTAACAAGGTAGCAAAAGCAATAAGGAATCTTAACCGTATCTTTATGCTCTTTCCATCTTATTCAGACTACTGGGCTAAGGGCAGTGCCAAACCAATCACTCATGTGTAGTGGTTTAGTAACCACACCCTCTTAATTGTAGCATCATACATTCCAGATTTAGCTACCTTTGAAAAAGGCTGCGGGAATCTTTGGGGGGACATCTGGAGAGAAGCCACACAGGGTTTATGTAGCATGGTTATATATAATGATTATGTTAACAGAAATATTTATCAAATAGAAATTAGTTTCATAAAAAGTCAGGTAGCTTGTTTAAATTTAGGGTTGGACATTATAGAGCCATTGTGCGCATCTGAATCTTTCTCTTCCTAAGTTCATTTCACTTCACCCCATTACTACATTGGCAGCATGAGAGAATTAAAATGAATATACCTCAAAATATAATATTATGTGTAAAATTGCTCATTTTAAGTTCATTCACCAAAGATGGCATTACTGGAAAGCTTACAGTTTCAAAAAGTGTTTCTGGGTTAATTTACTTGTTACCTACATCTTTAACTATGTATATTTTATTTGGCTCTCCATCCAAATACTATTCCACACAATATTTTCTATCTCCAAGTCTTTTGGTGGGCACTGTTCTTATCACATAAAATGCTTTAATTCTCAGATACAAGAACACATATTTTCCAAACCCAGAGAAAATATTTTTCTTTCTTTGAAACCCTTATATTTACTCAGAAAATGTGAAACAAATGTGAATTGGGGGTGGTGGCAGAAATGCCCACCTGCCCAGAGACTGTGCTAGCTTACCATTGGGAACCCTTACCTTTCATCTGCTTGAAGAGTTGATGGAATGGGTGGGACTGGAGAAGGGTAGGTCAAATTCAGCCTAAAGATCAATATGTGTATGCACCACCTCCACCACAATTCTTACTGTTCTGCTAAACTCAGAAAAATCTCAAATAATTCTCTTTCATCTTCTCTTTGCCCCAGTGCTGTCCTCAGTGCTTTTTTTAAAATCTCAGATACTGTGCTGGACATTAGAGATGTAGACACGTTAAAAAGATGCCTTAAGCTTTGCCTCAGCCTGGAGAACAATAGTATGTAGCTACCCTACATTTAAGTTTATGAAAGGTTGAGTAAAATAAGTTAATTAACAAATACAATTAACTGTCCATAGTAAGCATCTGTGGGAAGTGACATCCTAGGATTTGATGTCTCATACTGTAATGATGTCACCTTCTATAGGAGACAAATAATACATTTTTTTTTCAAAAAGTCACACTTCTCCATTTAAAGAACTAGCTTGTTACTAAGATTATGTTCTTTCTACTTTGGGGACATACAACCTTTTTTTTTAATGGAAGACTGATAAAATTAGATGGGTGTGTGTCTGTGTGTGTGGGGGTGAGTGTGTCTGTGTATTATGTGTGTGTCAAGCAAAAGTGTGATGGAATTTTTATAACCTATATTGGTGTGCAGATAGTTGAATGTCCAAGATTATTTTAATCATTTCCTGGTTTGAGGAAGTGGAACATCCTAAAGATTTGATTTACAGATAAACGCTCTCAGGCAAGCCATTCAGCTCATGAAACCCAAGGGAACTTTCCAACGGAAATCCCAATCTCCAAAAATGTCTAAAATGGACTGGGGAAATAAATATTCTGAAGGAAATTATTATTCCTCACATATACAACCCTGTCATCTACTCTATCTCATTTGAACCTTTCACAAACTGAGAGTAAGGAAAGGAAGAAATTATAATGAAGGATTTGAGCCTCAGAGAGGTTAAGCCCCACCTTGGTGACAGAATTAGAAACCAAAACCAGTCTCCTACTCCACGTTCAATGTTTTTTCTGCTATACCAGAGAGTGTTCACACTAGCAAACAGCCAGGGCCAACATTTCCAAAGATGCTTGCTTGCCATAAAATCATTTTTTTTGTCTGGAACATAACCAATTAAAATTCTACTATTAGATGTCTTAGAATATAATCATCTCTCCTTCCAGAATTGTACATTCTAAAGCACAGATCAAGTCACATTGAAGTCTTTAGAATCCATCTCTTTTATTTACCCAGATATAATTTAACTCTGCTTGGAATACCCATTGAACTTCGTATTTTCTCTGTGGGCATGAATGCACATGATCTCCTACTAGACTGAAACCACCACCAGGATATTCTTTACCATGCATACCATTCCTCTTTCCTTTGTCAACCCCTCATAGCTCAGATTCATTTCAGCTTTATATAAGAAAAAAAATCCAAGTCTCTCACCCACTCAGAACACCTAGAACTGTACTTCATTAGTCTACTGGGCATTTATGAATCCACTCTACTTGATATATAATAATTACCTGTCACAAGATCTTTCTTTTTTAAAAAATAATTTTATTGATACATTTTTGACATACATAATGATCCATTGCATGGTGAAATGGAAAGGGTATAAACTATGATAGACATAGGTCTGTGATTTTAATTAAATAACTTTGGACAAATAACTTAACCTCCCTTTACCTCTATTTCTTTAGCTCTGAATATAACATAGTTGTGTAAAGAATAAATGAATCAACATATATGATGGAGCTTGTATACTTGGTACATAGCAGGCACTCGGAGGGGAGTGGCTTTGTTGCTACTGGTATTGCCACTATTTTTACTAATAAAATATCTGCTCCTGAGGAAAAAGCTTTGTTTTGTCTACCATGCCCTTTTTACTCATAGGAATCTCTGTCTTTTCTCTAGCCCACTCTGTGGGGTCACTCACAGTACTCCTGGCACAATATATAAATAGTGAACACTGAAACCAGGGTGCTAATTTAGCCTAGCCTTTGTTCCAGCCTTCCCACTGGCCTGCCTTCTAGATGAATGAACTGCAGCAGAAATAAGAAGGCAATGTTCTTTCTTTACATCACACTCCTGAGGGAATTTGTTTTAGGCTTCTGAACCCTAACTCAAACTCAAAGTAACTCTCGATGGAAAAATCATTCATGGGAAACATGGGAAGTCTCCTGAACCTCAAAGCCAAACTAAACAGTTTGGTTCCTCCTGCAACTCTGTCAAGAATAGGAAAGCAAGGTGGGAAAATTGGAATGGTAGGATGGGGGATGCATGTGAACAGCCATGATAGCATTTAGACAATACCAACTGGTTGAAATCAAAGCTTCATTTCGAGGAAATTTCAACCTGAGATGAAAACTCTGCAACCAAGGCAACTTTTCATGCTTTAAGCTACTTGTGATTCTCAAATGGGACCTGCAAACCCATATTAAGAGTCTATTACCTGGAAATTAGAAGTGTTAAAGACGATGAAAAACGTTATCTTGCAGGGAAGTGTCAGCCAAGGCTGGCTTTTCTTTCCCTGTTTAGTTTATTTTGTAGGGGTGCGAAGAATGGATTGCCAGCTCTTAAATGTAGCTCATTATTTGCCTGGTTATGCAGAAGTTGCTATTTTGGACTCCCTCTGAGTTCCTGGCTTTCTGATGGGAAGTTTAATAGTTCATTAAATGGCATACATACTCATTTTTTTTCCAGCATCACTTTCTACTGTTTTAAAGTGTACTAGAGAATTTAGAGATGTATCTTTGTTTTAACAAATAATGCTGGATAAAAAGCCAGGCTCAGCCCAGAATTCAGGAAAAGTTACTGTTTTTAATAATATAAATTGAGTTCATTATGAGTATATAAACTAGAATTGGACAGAATTTTATAGTTTTCAGTTTTCTTTGACAGATGTCCTTTAGTCTTCACAAGGGAAAAACATATTTGTTCATTAGAAGATAGTTTTTTTCTTGCTATTAAGTGCCAGGTATTGTTTTCAATGATGGGTTTGTAACTCTAGCTAGTAGCATTTACATCTTCACTTTCAAATGAGGAGCCTGTTTCAGAAGTGCCAAGTAATTTAACTTGGCTCACATCATCAGAAGCACCTGTTCCTTTGATTCCAAATCTCCTGTTCACATTCCCAAAATAAACTTACAGTGGAGTAGAGCTTTAGAGATCATCTAATTCTATGCTTCCAATTTATACATGAGAAAAATAACCATTCTTCCCAAAGTGACAATTTATAAATAGAGAAATAGGGGTGGGAATTCAAATCTCCCAACACTTCTATTGCTCTTACCCAAAAGAATAGCAAGATTTATTTCACAATTTTAGGCCATCTCTAAAATCTACTTTTTTGCCAGAAGACTGTAAAATTTTACCGTAAGCTATATCCTCTTAAGGCACCTTAGAATATAGAGAAAAGCAAAGGAATTGTTGGCTATTAATAGTAGAGATAAGCATGTGTAGGAGGCACCATCTCATGATATTCCAGTAAAGATGTTAATGAAAAGTGGATTGGCTCCAGCAAAGGATGTGTATATATAAAGGGCCTCCATGCATAATAAGTATCTACAAGACTTGGGCAGGGTGCCTGAAACACAGAAGCAACTTAGCATCTCAGGAAAATGGGAAAAGAAAAGAGAGGAGGAAGTGAGGGGACTTTTGTAACTCCAGGGTCCAGCACATTAGAGGTAATTAGTAAACTGTCAACTAAATGAATGAAACATTTTCACTGCGTGTGTGTGTGTGTGTGTGTGTTGCTGGGATGAAACTCAAAGCCTTGTACACACTAGGCAAGATTCTACCACTAAGCTGTACCTCCAATCCCAACTTGCTTCCAAAGGTAACTTTAGTTATAGCCGACTACTCAAAATGCAAATTGGATTAGGGCTTTCTCACTGAATTTAGAAGAAAATACAGAGTCCGTAAAAGGTCCAACAGGGGGTTTTAAAGTGAGCTGTTCCCTGCCCTCTTGTCTAGCCTCATATTACTTCTCCCCCCACCCCCAATCTGGCCATCCTAGCTTGCTTTGAGTGCCTGAAAAAATTCCTGCCTCCAGGCCCTAGCATAGACTATACTTTCTCCCTAGACTGTTCTTGCTCTCTTTACTTAGAAAACTCCTCTTCATCCTGCAGAATCTCAGAAGAAATAGCCCTTCCTCAGAGAAATTCGCTCTGATCTCATTCTCCTCTAGGGCTCTCTCTGCTTCCTTGTAGACACCTTGCATAGCACTTGTATTGATTTGTCATCCCCTTGGTTATTGGTGTAATCGACTGTTCAATGCTGCTCCAAAGAAGAAAGGGTCACGTTTGCAGTTCCACCACTTTGCTGTCACATGGCGATGGCTTAATGAATATTTGCTGGACACAAACATAAACGGCCTCTAGTGAACCCTTTCAAATCTAGTTGCTAATGTGTTAGCTCTGGTGTACATTTAGATCTCCGGAAAGCAAGCATTGGTCTTGTTTATCTTTGTTTTCCCCACAGTGCATCATGCGGTCCCTACCACACAGGAAACATTCAGGAATACAACTCAGAATTATGACTAATACCGAGGAATTGATGTTTATCAAAGCCTGCTTCGTTCCGTGGACTAATTCAAATAACTCCATCTCCCTGTCTGCCTTGTTGCACAGGCTAATGCACCTCTGCAGTTTTGTTTAGTTTCCATTTGTTATTTTAATTCAGGTGTCATTAATTTGGAAAAGCTCGTGCTGCTCCCTGCACAGGAGACTCCAAAATCATCATCAGGCTAATCGATGATGGCTTCCATAGAGACTGGATGTCTTAATATACTTAAAAAAAATTGAGGGGGCACAGAGTAAAGGTAACAGTGGCATCCTTCTGGCCACTAGCCACCATCTTCTGAAGAGGGCATATTTCATCAATGCAGGTTTAAGTATAGAAAATTAATTAGGACTTTTGGTAAAAATACCGGTAACACATTGAAGAAATAAATGTACTACTTGTGCCAAATGTATTACTCAGCTTTCCTGTCGCTGGGACAAGCTATCTGACACCCACAACTTAAAGGAGAAGTTTAATTTGACTCACACTTTTGGGGGATTCAGTCCATGGTTGGCTAGCTCCAAGGCAGAAATGACATGATGTAAAGGTGCAGCAGAGGAAAGTTTCTTTCCTCATGGCAGCCAGGAATCAAAGAGCAAACAGAGGAGCAGAGGAGAGAGATATACCTTCCAAAAGCACACCCCCACGGACATGCCTTTTCCAACCAAGCCTTACCCCTTAACACATTCAGCTAGCGCCCCTGTGATCCAATCAGCTCCCAAAAGCCCCACCTCTCAACACATATGACTTTTGGGAGAGATTCTCTCTCTAAGCCTTAACAACAGAATATTCTACCTGCATTGACAGCCACTTCCTCCACAGAGAGCTTCAGGGAAGAGAGAGAGAAGCTGAAGAGAGACAGAGGGCTATCTGTATCTACTGCCCCGCCAGAGGACTGCACTCACCCAGCAGGCTGGGCTGAAGCATGGTAATTTACAGCTGTCCTTGGGGTGGTGCCCAGATCAGAATCTGCTTCTTCTGAGAACTGGTTAGAAATGCAGAATCTCAGGCTCCAGACCTTCTGAATCATCTTCAGAGGAAGTTCAAGAAGAGAGAGGAGTACAGAGAGAGGTGTAGTCGATTGTGTTTCTAATAAGTCACGTGTGCCCCCTCCCTACTAGTCATTTCCTGGAAGAAGACTGGCACAAGGTACTTACGTGGTGTATCTTCTGCCATGAGAACCAAGTGAAGTCCTACTCCCTGGTTGACTCAGAGAGGAAGGTTTTCACATGGATTTGTAAATTGCAAAGTGATAAGTCACCAACCTGCTTCTATTAATTCTCTGAGCTCGGAAATATCAGAGCTCATGTTTTTATTGACAGAACAGGTGGAAATAGAGTACTGAGAGAGCTAAGTATTTAATATTTCAAAGATATAAGAATAAGGTCTTCGCCATTCATAATGAAACTTCAAAAGTACGAAATTCTACATAAGTAAAAAATTGTTTTATCCACCTTTCACAGTGGGCAATAATAGGATCTCAGAGCTAACTGTAGAAATAAAGGCAAAAATCAAAGCCAGTTATCTGGGATGGAAAGAAAACCAAGAAAATTACTGTTTATCAATCAATGTGTTACTATTAAAAAGGATACAGTTTTGTAGATCTGAGGTTAATATTAGAGAAGATTTAAAATTGTCTTTAGTTCATTCAAAGTCTAATTTAATGTTAAACGTTAAGAGTTTTGGTACTTCAAAGCCATATGTATAACCTCTTAATTTTCAGTGACCAATCCATGTGTAAATTTGCCCTAAAGTATCTTAGAATCAGACCAATAACATTAGTATTCCCCTTTCCATCAGAGAAGCAACAGCGAAGGAGCAGTACAGAGGAATGATAATTTCTGTACAAAACTCATAGCTGTCTTCAGGCAGGCAGGCTTAAAAGGGAAAATAAGTCCCAAAGAGCATCGCAGAGGGTGTACATGTTGGGAAATGAAGATTTATTCATGAGACTCAGGGTGCACTACAGCATCTGTTGACTTCAGACCTCTGAGAGATCCTTCAGAGTCTTCAAAACAGCTTTCTCTATTCCCCAAGCAGAGGGGGATATAGGCCTTTTAAAGATATTTTCATAGCATAGGAAACTTTTATCATTTTCTCTATGTATTTTTTACCAGAACAAGGAGCTGCACCAAGGAAGAATCGCGTGCGCGCGCACACACACACACACACACACACACACACACACACAGAGTGGATTCTTTCACTTAATTGCATAAATTCCCGTTATTCTAGTTAGCACAATTTCATCTTCTGTTAAGGTTTTCAAGACAGTCTTAAATGTTGACCCTCAGGAACAATAACCACATTGAATTCTTTTTCCTCTCAGCTTATCTGTGAGATATTTAAATCCTTAAAAAAGGACTTTTGTGAATTTTACCCTCCTAGCACTACTAGTAGATGGGCAACTTTATAGTTAAGATAATAACTTACTTAAAAGATATACAATTTGTCATAAATATCTTCTGTCATATAATTCAAGCCACCTGATGAATGGATTGGTCAGTTTGTACTGGGTTTTTTAGAATTAAAATGGTCCTAACAAAAGCTATAGATTTTTGTTACTATAGCAAAAAAATTTTTTAACCATACTTGTGTAGTGATCATACATGTACATTCTTAAATTATTGTCCAAATTATCCTATAATACAGAGAAAATACAATTAATTTTGTTTACAAATGAGGACATCAACACTTACTAAAATTTACTTTTCTAGAATAATGTACTCAGAACTATAACTCAGCTCCCCTGTTTTCTATGCATTTGTAATTCCAGTCCACAGAGATTCTTCACCTGCTTCTGGGAGAAGTGCATTCCTCTGGATTCCACATCGTGTGTTGATGGGCACCTTAACAACCAAAATATTGTTCAATGAATATGAGGTAAAATGGTCCAATTTTGTAAATTGCCTTGTATCTTGTGTTTGTGTCTATTAAAGAGCAAGCGAGAACATTTTTGGAAGGACGTGCACTGATGTTAGACAAAAGACTAGGGGTGGGTCATATTTGACTGGGTTTTTGCTAGGCACGACTGCTCTCCAAGGTGCTGATATACATTATTACTGACATCTTTCTTTAAAAGCAGATCTGGCTTTCAGATCTTATTGAATGTAACACTGTGACCCTTTCTCATGCTGCCATTTTGTAACCATGTTCCCAAGGCTTACTGTGATACATAGAAATAAGTCAGAAACAAGTTCTTTCTCCAATATGGAGTATACATTTTCTGAGTAAATACGAGAGAGTTTCAACAAAAGGAGATATTTTCTCTAGGTTTGGAAAATATGTATTTTTGTATCTGAGAACTGAAGCATCTTATGTGATAAGAACAGTGCCCACCAAAAGGCTTGGAGATAGAAAATACTGTGTGGAATATTATTTGGATGGAGAGTCAAATAAAATATACATAGTTAGAGACATAGGCAAGAAGTAAATTAACCCAGAAACATTTGTTTTCGAAACTGTGAGCTTTCCAGTGACGCCATCTAGGGATTTTCCAGTTATGTTACGCGATAAAGTTTGAATGTCCAACTATCTATATATAATAGACTCCTTTTTTGTTTATTTTTCTCTTAGAATTCCTCAAACTATGATCAGCGTACAATGATGGAGCTGTATACACAAAATCATGGACTTGAATTCTGGGTATAATTTGTGAGCTTTTCATGCATTTTTGATCAGTTAAAATTTTCTGCCATCATATATCATGACTTTAAACAATGTATCTTTCTCCTTCTAATAAAAATCTGCACTGTGGATCAATGAGCTTAAATAAAACTGGACTTGGAACTATGAGCTGCTGAAGCAAGCACAGGGACTTGGGACTCTACTCATGAGTAGAGGAGCTGTTGATACTTGGTTTTGGTGACCCAGCAAGCTCAGGAGACAATTATGAGATTCAGTTTAAGAATATCAAAGAAATGAGAAAAGAACATTTAATTTGTATCTGTGGGGGTATATTAGCCAGCTCTCACCATGATAATGCCTTGTAATTACTCTCAGGCTCTGTGGCTTACAGTAACAGTGATTCTCATGCACTTGGGTCATTGGCTCAGGTAATCTAGGTTATGGTCATCTGAGAAGCTGACCTTGGCTCCAGACTTTGCATAGGACTCAGATTTTTTTTAGACCAAGATGAAAGAGCATGATAAACTATTTGGAGTAAGCTCTTTTCTTGCAAGTAAATCCCACCCATGAAAACAGTGCTACTTTATAATTGTATAATACCCATTAACTTGCTCCTCCTCTTCAGAACAGGTCACGGGAACAAACATAAAGATAAGAATTGAGAAAAGCATTCCAACTGTCACAAGGTCATAGGAAATGTAGGATGTATAATTATATAGCAGAAGGGCAATATTTTATGCTACCTGGGGGAAGAAGTGCCAATATATCATGGGAAGAAGGACTATGGAAGATAAAATGGACAGAATTGTGGTTGGTGGGGTAAGTTCTCCAGTTTGCTAAATAAATATCATTCCCCAAGGCAGTGATTTGAATTTTTTCTATTAAATTTTATTTATGTTCCTAGATCTAGGTTCTGGTGGCCACAACTCATTTTTCCTTAACCTACACATGGCACACAGGTAGACAGGGAATAGAGATTCACTAGTACACCACAAAAGACCCAATCTTTCCTAATTTCTCTGATATAGTTCCAAAATAGAGCACTAAGAACTCAAGATATTTCTTTATATATCTGGGCATCAGTTTCTGCATTGATGAAACAGGTTTATTAATGGGATGTATTTCATAGGATTATTGAGAAAGATAAGACACTGGGGGTAAAGCATTGCTGCAAGTCTCAATAAGTGCATTTCTTCCTGGAAACACTAGGACAAATTTCAGGAAGTATATCCAATACATGGATAAAGCAGGATGACTGTGAACATTACAAAGTCAGGATGACTGAAGAAGGAAGAATATCTGAAGAGTAATTTGAGTGATATTGTCTTAGAATAGAGCATAAATGGACACTAGAATACAGGACCTCAGTTTGGTGTGGCTGCTAAATATTAGCAGCTCCCCATTTCTGCAGGGCATCTCTATTTTACTTGTTGGTCTCATGGTCACTTCAGGGAACATTTGCTGATCATGTTTTCAGAGAGTCTTTTGAAGAACAAGTATCATCTGGAAGCACTGTTCACTGGATCTCCCAACTCCAGCTTTATTCTGCTATGCCCTGAGCTGCCATTAGAACTTAGGAATGTGTTTGTCTGAATCTAGAATTCTCATTCTGGAAAATCACACACCTCTCTGGACATAGAGACTTTGGACATAGACACCTCTTAGGAAATACCAGAGCTTTTCAGACTTTGAAAAATGTCAAACAAATGCTAGGCTGGGAGCTTTATGAAGTTACTGTACCACATTCTGTGTGGTACTATTGCAGGAGCAACTATTGTCATTTGAAATAAAAACCAGGAGTGTAGCTGTACTTTGTATTTTGTTAAATCTCAGAAGGATGTTATAGATTCTTTGCATGTTTACCTTCCAATTCTGATGTGTGCAATTAATATGTACCATTAATTTTTGTAACAAACACCAAGTGCATATATTATAAGGATTTCAATCAGATAGAAGGTTGTGATGGGTGAGGTTTAGGAAGCCCTGTAGCACAGAGATAACCTGCTGTAGTAAGGAAAGACTCATCAAGACATCAATGTCAGTATCAAGAAAAGTCTTGAGCTTCTTGAACTATTCAGCTTTGTCTAGTATGTATATTATAGAAGTTAATCAAAAGGTTAATCATTAATTTCTTCTGAAACAGTCTGTACTTGGTTGGAGGACAATCAACAGAGAGCATAAAACTACAGTTGTTTTGTCAGATATAAGAAGATCCTTTTGTAACACAGTTTTATCATAATTACTCAATTTATTTTTGCCTTCAATCTCAATGCTTTCATGTGGGGTCATAATTTCTGGCACTTAAGTCTGAGAATGACTAACAATGTCATAGTACCATATTCATCAAATGCACGGGGGTGAGAAAGTCACCATTTACTGACTGAGTGGGAATCGAACATCTATGTGTTCATCTCAGTTTCTTAAAATCAATTTGGGATTCAAAGAAGCACAGAAACATCTGAGAGATGGCAAGTTGTAGTCTTCTCATATTAGAAAGTTGGGAAGGAGTAATAACAGGAAATCAAATGCTCTAAAAGTCATATAGAATAAAAGTCATATAGAAGAATTTCCATATGCAAGATTGTGAAGGGATAGAATACCAGTGATTGAATACATGTGTTGAACAGTTAGTGAATGAATAGCCTTTACCATATATTGCAGACAATATGTGTCATGCACTGATGCTGATTAAGGAGGAAGACATTATTGTGCTAATTTTTCCATTTTCCATTTTAAAGCTAGACATGGAATAATGTGCCCAGTGTGAGCTCGTAAGCAGTACAGCAGGGATTCAGAGATTTGAGCTCAGATCTCTCTAATGACCAAAGCACAATTCTTTCAAGTTATAATATTTTGGGACAAAAAATTTTAGATCTATTCACTATGGATGAGCCAAAATTTATCCTTTAAAAAGATCAAACATGGTCATGTCCTTCTCTGACTAAAACTCTGGAATATGTTTCCATTTCTCAGAGAATAAGGCTCAGACTCCTGCCCTGAATTACTATGCCCCACATAGCATTGCCTCTGCCCGACTCTGATTCCTCATCTTTTTTCATTGGACTCTGTTTTTCTAACCAAGAAGGGTTATGCTGGCACATATATGTAGAACATTCTTTCTCCAAATTATTCCAGGTTTCTGCATGAATACTACTTTTTAGGAAGATATTCAATGGTTAATATGCCTAATTGCATGTTCTACTTCCTGACAGCATTGTCTTATTTACTTTGAAATTAGTGTTTTTATGTTGTTTATTGTCTCTCACCTTTACTAGTTCATGAGTTCCAAAAATCTTCTTAGTGTTGTTACCATAGTCCTAGAACCTAAAACGGTACCTAACACATAGTAGGTAATCAACTAGTAGTTATTAAAAGAGTGAGAAAGTTCTTTCTTCGAGGCAAAGACTGAGTACTGCGTATCATTATGAAAATACTTCTTTTGTATGGAAGACCGATGATAACTTGCAGGGGAGGGAAGTGAAAAATAATGTCTAGGTGAAATGTTGTCATTTCATAAAAGCACAAGATTGATCAAGAAACATAAACCCCCAGGCTGTAAGAACAAGGCAGCCAAAAGATGAAGTTGAAATGCAGAATTGAAAAGGTTGAAAATTTGTGGTCCTATTCTCACTGGTCAGGTTAAATTTCATGACCTCAAAATGGTGCAGGTAAAAATGAATTTTGGTCAAAGTTAGCTGATGACAAATTTGGCCACAGGGTTATGAGGCAGGGAGAATTTAAATATAAACAGCCTTCCACAGTGAGGACAGCATCCTAAATGTGAATGTGTTTCCAGTGCAACATTTTAAAGGGCTGCCCCAATTTTGGCCAGATGCAGGGCTGTACCTGTGTCAGACTAGGTTGAAACCATTGTGGTTTTCAGAATATGTCATGTGAGCATTAATCTGAGAACGCTCAGCACTACCGAATTTTAGAAGATGACAAATCAATTCCAACCTAACTTCCCATCTCAAGGTTAAGGCATCTCTGAGGAACCATCTCCGAGCCTCAGATATAGTTTGGAATTTAACAGTTATTGTTTTAGGTTAGAAGTATAATCTAATGAAGTGTGCAGTAATATCCTGAAGTGAGCACCTGAACGTTAATCTGCCTGGAATGAGGGAGTGGATCTCAGCTGACCTTGTCATCTGTATTGAATTTAACACTCCCAGTGAACACATTTCAAGCAGCCCACCTCAAATGGATGGGATCTATTTCGATTTTCATTCTTCCGCCTAATCATTTAATACAGCTGAGTAACTCCAGGGGCCTTGGTACAAATCAGTAGTGCTGCTCCCTGTTGCCAGCTAAGGACTGGTGTATGACATAGCTAGAAATTGACCTTCGTACAACATCTCTTTATTTCTACATCTGATCCCAATTCTGGGAGGTAATGGTGAAACCCAGCAGTTAATTCTCCCCCAAGTGATACCTCTCTGCCCATCCCATGGAGAGCCCTGACAGATGTAGAAGCTATGAGAGATGTGGACTGGCAACATCTACTTTCTTTCATAATCAGAGCCAAACAGCTCTGGGAAGTAATTTAATGCTGTAGGGTAACATTATGTAGTAGTTTCTGGTTCTGTATTTTGTACAACATAGTGAGTAAGACATAATTCAACAGTGAGCATTTTCCTAGAGGAGGTGGTACTGCCAAAGGGTAAGAAATAACATTTCTTTTCTCAAGATCTAGGTGTGAGTTCTACTTCTACAGTCTTTCATGATCCCCATATAAAATGTTGAGCTTAGCTATTTTAACAACACACCAAAGGCAAGATAAGATAATTACTTAACTAACATTTTTGCAGAGACATTTGGAGCATCCAGATCTCAAAGAAGGAGCTTTTTATATCAGCTCTATTAAGAACCATATACAGCAGTATGCTCCCTATGTTGGGGGATACATCTCCAAACTCCATGAGAATGCCTGAAACCAAAGATAGTAGTAAACCTATGTATGTTATATTATGTGTTCTACTGTACACATGTATCTGGAGATAAACTTTCACCTTTTCTTTTAGAGGAAAAACTCATGGCCTCTCTTTGGCACATCCACACTGCCAGAGTCACTACTCTTGCTGGGGCCATGACTAAGTATTGTAAGGACAGTATGATGACAGTCTGATAATTGAGAGGGCTACTGATTGGCTATTGTACAGGTAGTGAGTGTATATGTGTAGACACATTAGACACAGGGATGATTCACATACTGGGTGGGTTGGAGAGGTACAATAGGAGAGTTCATCATGCTGTTCAGAACAGCATGTAATCTAAAACATGTAAACTGTTTATTTCTGGAATATTTCATTTCATATTTTAGATTGCTGTTGATGAAAAGAAACTAAAATCATGGGAATTAAAACTGTGGACAAGGGAAGGACTATAGTATTAATATAGAAAATGCAAGGGATAACTTTGTGCAAAATACTCCACTTAGATTTTAAGGGTATATGATATTCTTTTTATACAAATCAGAGTAAAATAGATGAACTAAAATAACTTCTTTTCTCCTGATATGATTAATGTAGTTTTACTCTCTCAGGGAAATAACTTAAAAAGACAGCAAAAATGTGGCAAAATGTCACCTCCTGTGCCAGATATCACTGCTAAGTCTCACAAAACACAACATGTTATAGATGAAAAGACTCATATAGATGAAAAGAATCAGAGAGGCTAAGTGACTGGCCAAGGTCCAACAGCTACTCTGTGACAGCATTAGGAATTGAAGTGCAGCCTTTTTCACTTTAAATATTCAGTTGTTCTCCCAACATTCATCTACTTTCAAACTTTGGAGTTTCTTCTAGCAGAGGCTCAACTCCCTAAACCAGTAAGCTGAGTCCAAGTCAGGGTCTTTGAAGCAACCTTCTGAGATTTGACCACTTGATGCATCAGTCAGCAGAGTGCTTCAGGGTAATCTCCGTACACTGTGTTTCATGAAGATGGCTCACATGTCTATTCTAGTCACCATTTTATTCATTACTTTGTGCCTTGGAAAAAGTAAATGTTTAGTAAGTAGGTAAATGCATGAGTGAATAAACAAAGAGTCCATACAGATAGAGTCTAAAATATTTTCCTAAACAGTTGGAGTTAGGGGAGCACATTTAGGTAAAGCACATATCAACAGCAAGAAGAAATCAAGGATATCTCCAATATAGACACTTTGTTCTGGCTGTCTCCATTGCTTGGAAATTATTTTCTACAAATCCTTGACTACTTTCTCTGCTTTTTTTTTTTCCTGGTAGTAGGTACTAAACTCAGTACCTGGCCAGGCAGGCTTGACACCACTGAGCCAAATCCCGGGCCCCTCTGCCTTTAGATTATATCATCACTGTCATCGCCTCAGAGATGCTTTCTTCACCCCATCTGGGGATTGATTCAAAGCTAGTCACAGTTTATATCTTACTCTGATTTATTGTCTTGATACAGTTCATCATACAGACTATCTGGTTACTCATTCATGTGTTTCTTTCTTTGTATAGTGTTCATTTGACACATTTCAAATGCCCATTGGCATCCTGCTTGTTTTCACTACTGTATCCCTTGTACCTAGAAAAACAACAGTCTTAATAATGGTTTCTTAAATAATGAGTAAAACCAAAGAAAATTGGCTCAAGCCAGAACCTGAGAGGTTAAGGTCCAAGAGAAGGGTCAAGCCCTGGTAAGCCTGCCCCTTTGGCCCAGCATGCCAGAGGAGTCCACCTATGGGCACCAACACAGTAAGTAGGGTCTATGACCCTCCCATGAAGAAGAGAAAGAGGGACTCTCTGAGGCTCCTAGATGAAAATTGAAGCCCACTGGAAAAGTGAAGATAATCTGCAATAAAGGCACACCACACCACCATAGTTGGTAAGTCAGGTGGACCAGCACCTCACATTGGAACCTGGTCTAACTTTACAGAAAAGACAGCTGGAACCTTGCAGAGTTCAATGCAGCAGGAGGTCAGAGATCTCAGCTTGGGCCTTGCAATAAAAAATCAGCCTGAACCTCAGGGGACTGTTGCCATCTGGCTGAGACTAATTAACTTAGATCTACATATTCCTGCCCATGCTGTCTACTGTGTCAGCAGAGGCATACCCTGAAGGAGGCCCTCTATTTCTATTTGTATGTTTTATTTTCAAAGTAATGTTTTTCTCTTATCTTTAATTATTTAAAAAAATTTCATCCCATTTCCTTTTCTGAAACTTTTGACCTTTTATGAATCTCCTTTTTCTTATCTTCTTCTTTTTCTCTCTATCCCACCTTGATCTTCATTACTCTCTCTTTTTTTCCTGTTCCTATTCTAATTCAATTTTATTTTATTTCTTTTTTTTCTTATCTTTTTCTTTCTCTCAATTGCTATTAGTTTTAAAAGAAAGTGATTACAGACTCTAGCCTCCCTATTGCTGTTAGTTTGTTCTGTTCTTGGGTATATTTTATTCTCTCTTCTCTTATCTTCAACAGCTCCATAGGCTTTGTGTGATTTTCCTGTGTCCTGACCTCACTTCTAATCTTTCTCTAGCCTATCTATCTAACCCTCCTTCCCCAACTCCTTCTAAATCCCTACCCTGAAAGTAGAGTTAGTATATTAAAGATTTTATTCACTATAAACATATTTTGGTCACACAGTTAAAGGTGATAGATTAACAACTACCACAAATTGTCATTTTCTAAGCTGTACTTGATGCTATTGTGTTGCTGATTGTATCACTTGGGCTAAGGTGTTGTGATTGTTCTAATCAGTTGTCCTCCCTGGTATCATGAAAATGAGATTGCCTCAGAGACATTTGAGACTCAAAACCTAAAGACCAGCTATATCTGGAAGATTGAAGTATTAACCCAGGAATTAAACCAAGGATAGTACTAATGACAAAAATTAAAATGGGAAGTCATTGAAACAAGACACAAACACAGACTTCTATTTAACCATAGGTAAACTTTTGGAGAAATGAAGTGGAAAAATCTGACAGTCAACCATCTGGAAACCCTGAACCAATGCAGAGGAAGTAAAAAACCAGATAAATGAGGCTCAAGAAAAATTCAAAACAGAAATAATTTCCCAGATAACCACAGAGATGGTAAAAAGAATGAAAGACAAGATTAGAGACTCTAGAACAGGACAGATAAAAAACCAGATGAGCTTAGGATGATGATGGAAACCATGAATGCCTAGCACAGGAAATAAATGGAAACTTTGAATGTCCAACATAGGAAAGAAATGCAATCCATGAAACTAAGTCAACCAAATATCCATGAGATTAAAAACTCTATAGAAAGCATTCTCAGCAGGATGAACAAATGTGAAGATAGAATTTCAGATATAGAAAATAAGATTGCAGTCAGTGACAATGAAAAGAGAGATCACTTAAAAACATTAAGGGAACATGAAAAAAATCAACCCAACAACTCCTAGATGATGCAAAGAAGAATAATATAAGACTGATAGGAATCCATGAAGTAGCAGGAGAAAGTACAAATAACATAAAAAACTGTTCATGGAATTAATGACAGAAAAATTCAAAAACAGAGCAAAAGAATTTGACATACAAATAAGTGAGGCACATAGGACTCCAACTAGCCATGACAAAAACAAAACAAAACAAAACAAAACAAAAACCAAAAAAAAACCCTACACCTGGTCATGTAATAAATAAGATCCTGGAAACCCAACAGAAGAACAAAATACTGCAAGCAGTTAGAAAGAAGAAACAAATCACATGCAAAGGAAAGCCCATCAGAATCACAACACTTTTCAACACAAACCCTCAGGTCAAGGAGAGCCCGGAGTGAAGTATTTCAAGTCCTAAAAGAAAACAACCTCCTATCTAGACTGTTGTATCCTGCAAAACTATCTTTCCAAATTGATGGATAAATCAGATACTTCCATGACAAAGAACACCTGAGAAATTTGATGAACACCAAGCCGGCACTCCAAACGCTTCTAAATAATATCCTGGAAGAAGAAAATGAAGACTACAACTTCATAAGAGCCAACATAGCAAATAAACCAGGCAAGGCAAGAAATTAAAGGGACAGAGGGAAAAATAAAAGAATGAACAACAGGAAAGTAACATGACAATGAAAAGCCAACTCCTAACAGTTATAACCATCAATGTTAATGGCTTTGATTCACCAATCAAAAGAAACCAGCTGGAATGGATTAAGAAGCAAAATCCAACAATATGCTATATACAATTTCACAGCTTGAGAGTAAAAGGATGGAAAACAGTTCTCCATGTGACAGGATCCTGGAAAAAAGTGGGGGTAGCTATCTTATTTGGAGACAGGATAGATTTCAAACCAAAGGTAATTAAAAGACAAGGCCATTACATCTTTGTAAAGGGAACAATACAAGAAGAAGTAATGACAATCATAAATATATATGCACCTAATACTAATGCCCCCAATTATACAAAACAAATATTAATGGATATGAAAAACAAAATAAGCACTAATACAATTTACAATTGTAGTGGGGGACCTCAGTACCTCACTGTCACAAATAGACAGGTCATCTAGATGAAATATCAACAGTGAAATAAGAAAACTGAACCAAGTATTAGAACACAGGGACTTAGTAGATGTGTACAGAGTGTTCCACCCCACAATATGAGAATATACATTTTTTTTCAGCTGCACATGGGTCATTCTCCTAAATAGACCACATGTTAGCTCACAGAACATGCTTAAGTAAATGAAAGGAATTGAAATTATCCCCTGTATATTATAAGACCATAGTACAATTAAGATGGAGATCAGTAGCCTAAGAAACCGCAAGAACTTCACAAACACATGGAAATTACAGAACACCCTGCAGAACAACCATTGGGTCACAGAGGAAATCAAAGAACAAATTAAACAGTTTCTAAAAATAAATTATAATGCCAATATAACATACAGAATCTATGGAACACAATGAAAGCAGTTCTATGAGGGAAATTCATAGCAGTAAATGCCCAAACTAGTGAAGCAGAGTGAGCTCAAATAAACAACCTAAGATTAACTTTAAGCTTCTAGAAAAATAAGAGCAAGACAAACTGAAAGTTCATACAAGGGAGGAATTATAAAGATCAGAGCAGACATTAATGAAATAGAGACTAAAAGAATTATACCAAAAATCAATGAATTGAAGAGTTGGATTTTTAAAAGAATAAATAAAATTGATAAACCCTTAGCAACCTTATCAAAAGAAAAAAAGGAAAAAAAAAAGGCTAAAATCCATGCATTAGGGATGAAAAAAATGTGAAGTCACAACAGATCAACCAGAAAGCCAGAGGCTCAATACCAACTTCAAAAATCTGTACTCTAACAAAATGGAAAATACAGAAGAAATGGAAAGATTTCTAGATAAATACGAACTTCCAAAGTTGAACAAAGAAGATAGAAAACATCTAAACACCCCAATTATATTCAGTGAAGTTGAAAATATAATTAAAACATTGCCAACAAAGAAAAGTCCAGGTGCTGATGGCTTCACTGTTGAATTATATAAAACATTTAGAGAAGAACCATCAAGACTACTCTTTAAACTCTTCAATGAAATTTAAAGGAAAGCAATACTTTCAAATTCATTCCTGGAAGCAAGTATTACTTTGATTCCTAAACCAGAGAAACACCCAACCAAAGAAAGAAAAATACAGGCTAATCTCCCTAATGAGCATAGATGCAAAAATCCTCAGTAAGATACTGGCAAACAGAATACAGAGGGTCATCAAGAAGATCATACAACCTGACCAAGTCAGGTTTATCCCAGGGAGGTAAGGATGGTTTAACATATGTAAATCAATAAATATAATACACTATATTAACAGTGGCAAGGACAAAAACCATATAATCATCTGAATAGAAGTAGAAAAAGCATTCAACAAAATCCAACACCCATTCATGATTAAAACCCTATAGAAAATTGGAATAGATGATCTTTATCTCAACCTGATAAAAGCTAGCTAAGAAAAAGCACTGGCCAACATCATACTAAATGGTAAAAAAACTGAAAGCTTCATGCTAAAATCAGAAATAAGATGATGTCCACTATCACCACTCCTGTTCAATATTAGCCACAGCAATTAGACAAAAGAAAGTAATAAAAGGAATACAGATAGGAAAGGAAGAAGTTAAACTGTAACTATTTGCTGATGATATGATACTGTACACAGAAGATCCAAAAAACTCAGGCAGAGACTTCTAGACTTAATTAACAGATTCAGTAGAGTAGCTGCAGGCAAAGTCAACACTCAAAAATCAATAGCCTTCTTATATACACATAACAGACAGAGAGAGAGAGAGAGAGAGAGAGAGAGAGAGATTAGGGAAATAATTCCTTTCACAATAACATAAAAAAAATCTAGGAATCAATCTAAAAAGGAGACAAAAGACCTCTACACTGAAAATTACAGTACTCTGAAAAAAGAGATAGAAGAGAATATAAGAAGATGGAAGAACATCCCTTGTTCCTGGGAGGAAGAATCAACATAGTGAAAATGGCCATATTTCCAAAACTTCTATACAGATTCAGTGCAATCCTAATTGAAATCCCAATAGCATGTTTCATAGAAGTTGAGGGAAAAAAATCCAAAAATTAATTTGGAACCAGAAGAAACCTAGAATAACAAAAATCATTGTAGGCAACAGAAACATAGCAGAGGGTATCATAATTCCCAAATTGAAACTACACTACAAAGCCACTGTAATCAAAACAGCATGGCACTGGCAAAGAAACAGACCTGAGGATCGGTGGAATAGATTAGAAGATACAGAAACAACTCCAGATGTACTCAGCTACCTCATCTTTGACAAAGGAGCCAACCATCCTCACTGGAGGAAAGATAGCTTCTTTAATAAATGGTGTTAGAAAAACTGGCTTTCAACTTGCCAAAGATTAAAACTAGATCCCTATCTTTAACCACGAATGAAACTAAAATCCAAGTGGATTAAAGATATAAATATCAAAACAGAAACACTAAACTTACTGGAAAGTAAATTAGGTAGAACTCTCAAAGACATTGGCATAGGAGAAGGCTTTATGAACAAATCCTCAGCAGCATGAAAACCTGCACAAAGAACCAACAACTGGGATCTCATTGTGTTAAAAAGTTTCTGCACTGCAAGAGAAATCACCAACAGAGCCAAGAGACAACATACAATGTGGGAAAAAAATTTACCAGCTACTCCTCAGACAAAGGACTACTATGTAGAATATATAAAAAACTCAAAAAAAAAATCAGATCCCTACATACAAAGACCCAATTATGAATGAATATACATTTCTCGGAAAAAGAAGTAAAAGCAGTGAATACATATATAAAAAAAATGTTCAACATCACTGGTCATTTGAGAGATGCAGATGAAAACAATGCTGAGATTCTACCTCACCCCAGAAAGAATGGCTGCTATCTAGAAATCAACCAACAACAAATGCTGGTGGGGCTGCGGGGAGAAAGGAACCCTTCTCTATTGTTGGTAAGGAGTGCAGACTGGTGCCACCACTGTGGAAATCAATATGGAGATATTGCCAAGAACTAGGATTAGAGGTCCTGTTTGACTCAGCTATCCCTCTGCTGGGTATCTTTCTAAAAGAATTAGAAGAATCATACCACAGTGATATATGTTCATCCATGTTTATAGTAGCACAGTTCATAATAGCTAAAACTTTGAAACATCCCAAATGCCTATCAACTGGAGACTGAATAAAAAAGATGTTGTTTTTCTATAAAATGGAGTACTACTCAGCCATAAAGAATGAAAAACTAGAAACATTTATAGCTAAATGGATGCACATTGAAGCTATGCTCTTAAATGAAATAAATAGGACACACTTGAGTAAATGCTGAATAGTTTCTCTGGTATGAAAAACTAAAAGTGTAAATAAGGTTCAAATGGTATAATTTATAATGTGAAAGAGGAAGAAAATGGCTAAAGGGGAAGTGGGAAGGAGAGTGGAAAGGAAATAAGGAAAAGGAAAAATGTGAAAAAGGAAAAAATGGAAACAAAGTCTTTGTAAATAGGGAAGGGTGAAGCGGGTGAAGGGAGGGCAGGGGTATGGGGAAAAAATAAGAACCAAGACATATCATGTAAAGGTACAAGATCCCAATGATAAATGCAACTGTATTGTTTGCTTTAAATGTACCAATAAATTTAATGGAGAAAAAAGAGAAGGATCAAGGTCTATGATGCTGAAGATAAATTAATACAACAATGCATAGCTGACTGGTCTAAGGCTTACCTATATGTTTTCCTGAATCTGGGGGACCTGCACCTGTCCTAAACCTTTCTTAGAATTAACTTTCACACCTGTACAGATTTTGCATGGGTTGGACTGTTCTCATCATTTGGACCTTCAAATTATTTTTTAGTGGAATAGAACAGATTCTATTTTTCTCTTTATTTGAATTCCATTGCTAAGATATCCAGTTGATCTTTGATTAAAGAGAAACTGGAATTATTTATTTATTTATTTATTTTGGTACCGGGGATTGAACTTGGGTCCTTGCATTTGCAAGGCAGGCTACTGAACCGCTGAGCTAAATCCCTGGCCCCCTTGGAATTATTTCTTAGGAGACACAATGCATTCTTCGTGTCCCTGGACTTCAGGAAGGCACCATGTGCCTGGATTGCTCCATCTAGGATCATCTTCTTTCTGGTCATTGTTACTGTTCTGGATCCTTTTGGTTTTCTTTTTAATATAAATTTGCATTTTTTTTCTGACCATAACTCCCATGTGCTGTAGGAAGAAATGGAGGTCTGAGGTTCCTATGTGACAGAGGAAGAAACGGAAGAGGGCCTGGGCCACAGTGACACAGCTGAAAAGTTACCCTGGAGGAGTGTGGATCAAGGTTAATCTGATATTAGGTGTCAACTTTTTTTTACATGCACACGTACTGGGAAGTTTATGCCTGCCCAAGGCTGTTCTTTGTATCTTAGCCACAGTGACAACCACAGACTAGGGAATCTTCAGCCAGCTTTAATCTATGTTGTTTCAGAAAATACAAGAGGAAGAGCGGGGGGAAGGTTAGTGAATGGAATAAAAATAAAAGCAAGCAAGTTGGTTTATGTACATGTACCCACTGCCCAAGATGACTGTGAAATGCATGTATTGAAAACATGCACTAATAAAAAAATATAGTTGTATGTCATTCTTTGCTTTCCATTAGCCTTAAGCTTCCTAACAGCAGAGTCCTTTATATAAGGCAAACTGTGTAGCAAGGATTCTGTGTGTGTGTGTGTGTATGTGTGTGTGTGTGTGTATGTGTGTGTGTGTGCGTGTGCATGTGTGCATGTGTGTGTGCAGTGTTAAATGACTAAAAGCCCCAGGTATTTAATAGTCCCAAGGTAGTTTGAGCAGTTTGTTCTGGTGTGATTCACCCCAGAGAAATCCAAAATCAGCAGCTGATTCCCCATGGAAGGAGCCCACTCTTGTCATTTCCACACCTTGTTCTCCACCCAGATGGATGGCTTCATCTTCCACCTCTGAAACCAAGCTGCCTTTCTCCCCCAGGATTCCGTAACTGAGTCTGACCAAAGTAAATCTGTTGCAGGCTGGCTGGGCTGTCTCATTTTAGTGCAGAAAATGCCACCGTCCATCCTTGTTCAGGCTTTTTCTGGGAAAGGCTGCAGGTTCAGAGGACAGTCTGTCATTTTTTAAAAGGCACATTCTGTTCTTCAAGGAAAGAAAGCAGATTTGTCTGAACCCAGACTACACTGGCAGGAATTTTTCTGAATTTTAACAGGTTACAAAAAATGAGAATGTGTCAATAGCTGAGCACTCACACGAAGTGAATTGATAATAATAATTGCCATGGGTAGAAATATCATTGCTGTCATTTGTCAAGCGGGTATTAACTGCCATGTTGCACTTAACGTTACCTCATTCTTGCATCAGTTCTCTGCAGTATGACCATTGTCTTCATTTCCTACAGGCTCAGAGGTGGTAAGGAATACGCCCAAGGCCACAGCTAGGGAGTGGTACGAGTGGACTTGATCTCTGTAGAACTTCTGCTTTTAAGAAACTTAAGGCTAATAGCTCTCTACTGGGGGATATTTTGCTTCCTCAGGGTCATTTACCAATGTCTGGAGACATTTTAAAAAATTAATTCTTTATTTTTGTTTTTTATTAACGTAATAATTTCACGTATTTATAGGGCACAATGTGATTCATGCACATTGATCAATCTGCATAATTAACATTCTTTATCCTTATAATTTCACTATGTTTGGAGCCTTTGTGCTGTCCTAGTTCTTCATGAAATACACAATAGGTTATGTGAACTATAGTCATCACACCGTGCTGTGAAACGCTAGAACCTATTCTTTCTGTCTAACCGTGTTTTGGAAGTCATTTTCCAGTCTTCTTCACGCTCACTTTATGTGACTTTAGTGATCAGTCTAATGCAATTTGGCTTTTCTTTTAGCTTCCAAGTGTAAGAGAGAACATATGGTAATTGTTCATCAATGTCTGACTTATTTCCCCTAACACAATGTCCTCCAGTTCTGTCCACCTTGCAGCAAATGACAGAATTTCATTCTTTTTGTACCTGAATAATATTTCTTGGGATATATGTATGTATATATATATATAGTTCTCTTTATCCATTCATCCATTTGTGGGTGCTAGGTTGATTCCATGTCATGGCTATTGTAACGAATGTGGCAATAAACATAGGAGTACAAATATTTCTTTGCTGATTTCATTTCCTTTGATATATATATATATCTATATATATATAGATATATATATATATCTATATATATATCCATGAATGTGATAGATGGTGCTATGGCTTATATCTAGATGTCCCTCCAAAGCCTCAGGAGCTCCTAGGTGGGGCATTTGGGAGGTGACTGGGTGAGTGTGATAGTCAATATCCTTGGTGTGTGACACTGGATTAGCCCACTGGTGAGTTTGTAGCTGGGAGGTGATGCCTGGTGGGAAGGGTGGGTTACCTGTGGGTGTGACCTGGAATGGCATATAACCCTCCTTCTAGTTTCATCTCCACACTGCCTCTTGCCTGCCATGCCACGAGCAAGCCTCCTCTGCCACGCCCCACTGCCACACTGCCCTGCTTGGAGGCAGCTGACTGTGGACTGAAATGTCTACCAACTCTGAACGGAAATAAAGCTCTCTTCCCTTAATTTGTGGGTATTAGGTATTTTGTCTCAGCAATGAGAAAGTAACTAAGAGAGATGAATCATAAGTAGATTGATTATTAGCTTTTTGAGGAAGCTCTGTACTGTTCTCTGTAATAGCTACTAATTTATTGTACAATCCCACAAGCGGTGTGAATTTTCCCTTTCTTCCACATTCTCATCAACATTTGTTATTTCTTTGTCTTGTTTGGTAACAGCCATTTTAACTGGGATGCGATGATGTCATTGTACTTCTATTTACATTTCCTTAATGGCTAATGATATTGAGCATTTTTCTATGTATTTATTGAGTATTTGTATTTATTTTTTGAGAAATACCTATATAATTTGCTCATTTTAATTTTTTTAAAACTGAGTTTGTTGAGTTCCTTATACGGTAACACAAATTCTTCATATATTAACCCTTGGTCAGATGAATAGTTTGTAGACATTTTCTCTCACTTTTAAAGTATTCTTTTAATTCTGCTGATTGTTTTCTTTGTTGTACAGAGATACTTCATTTCATATATTTCCATTTGTCTGTTTATGTTTTTGTTGCTTGAACTTTGGGAGTTTCGTTATAAAAGCATTGCTTGTACTGACATCTTGATGAGTTTCTACCATGTTTTCTTTTAGTATTTCATCATTTCGTGTCTTATTATTAGGTTGGATCCATTTTGATATGAATTTTGTATAGGGTGAGAAATAGGAGCCAAGTTTCAGTCTTCTGTGTGTGACCATCCAGTATGTTAAGCACCACTTATCGAAGAGGCACCCCTTTCTCCAGTGTATGCTGTTGGCGTCTTTGTTGAGAACTGATTGTGGCTGTGTGGGTTTATTTCCAGGATCTCTATTCTGTTCTGTTGACCCATGTCTCAGTTTTTATGCCGGTACCATGTTGTTTTAGCTATAGTGATGCTAGTATATATTCAAATCAGGCATTCTTATCCATCTAGCTTTATTCTTTTTGCTTAAGCTTATTTTGGCTGTTTAATACCTTTTGTGCTTGCACATGAAGTTTAGATTTTTTTTTCCTGATTCTATGAAGAATGTCACTGTATTTTGATGAGGATTGCAATGAGTCAAAAATTACTTTGGATTCAATGGATGTTGTAATAATATTTTTCCAACTTATGAACATGAGAGGTCTTTCCAATTTTCTTGTTTTATTCACTTTTTAAGAATCAGTGTTTTGTAATTTCTGTAGTAGAGTTTTTTACTTCCTTAGTTAAATTTATTCCTAGTTTTATTTTTGAAGCTATAGTGAGTGGGACTTCTTTCATGATTTCTCAGTATGTTTATTATCAGATGTATATAACAATATTTTTAATATTGATTCTATATTAGGCTACTTCCCTCCATTTCTATTGGTATGTTTTTCTTTTCTTTCTCTTGCTTGACTGCTCTGGCTAAAACTTCTCATACTACAGCGCATAAAAGTAGCAAGAATGGACATCTTGTGTCGTTTTAGATCTTAGAGGAAATGCTTTCAGTTTTTCTTCATTTAGTATGATGTTGGCTATGGTTTTATCATTTTTAGCCTTTATTGTGTTAGGTGCATTCCTTCTGTACTTAATTTGTTCAGTTTTTTAAAGCCATAAAGCATTGTAGAATTTTATCAACCCCCTTTCCTGCATCTATTGAGACACTCATGAGTTTTATTCTTTATTCTGCTCATGTGATGATTTACATTTGCTGATTTGCATGTGCAGAATCATTCTTGCAGGCCTGGGACAAAACCATGGTGAGTAATCTTTCTGATGTTCTGTTGCATCTGTTGGATTCGGTTTGCTAGAGTTTTGCTAGGATTTTTGCATCTGTGTTCCTCAGGGATATTGGTCCACAATTTTATTTTTTCTTGTTCTGTCCTTGTCTTGTTATCAGGGTAATAATAACATTATAGCATGAGTTTGGCAGAGTCTCTACCATTTAAATATTCTGGAATAGTTTGAGAGGAGCTAGCTAGTCCTTGAAAGATTTGGAGAATTTAGCAGTATAGCCGTCTGGTCGTTGGCATTTCTGTGTTAGGAAAATTTTTACTACTAATCCAATCTCCTTACTCAGTATTTTACTAAAGTTTTAGATCTATAAAGAATTTGTAAAGGTAGTACAGACAGTCATCATATCCGGTTTACCCTAATGTTAGCATCTCTAAAGTTAAAAATCAGTATAGTACATTTATAGCAATTAAAGGAGTTATATTAATAAAGTATTTAAGCATTCTCTGCTTTTTTCAGATTGTGTTGCTTCTACCTGATCTCCCATTTTGTTTCCAGGATCTTATCTAGGACAAATATTCTTTTCATCTGTCTCCTTAGGTTCCTCTTGGCCATGACAGTTTTTCAGATTTTCCCTGGGTTTTGATGACCTTGGCACTGTTAACGAGTACTGGTATGGATATTTTGTAGAATGTCCCTCAATTTGGATTTGTCTGATACTCTTCTCGTGATTAGATTTGGGTTATCGGTTTCCGAAGGAAGACCATGGAAGTAAAGTGCTGTTCTCATCACATCATACCAAGGGCACACACTGTCAACACCACTTTTCACTGTTGATGTTGCCCTTGGTCACTTCTCCGAGGTTGCATTTATCAGGTATCTAATAGAAAATAGAAAATTACTCTTTTTATTCCTTTCCATGCTGCACACTTTGGAAGGAAGTCACTATGTGTCACTCACGCATATTACATATCACCTTCTTGATGGCTGAGTGTCTACATAAATCATTTGGAATTTTTTTGTTCAGAGGTTTATCTACTACCTCCATTTATTTAATTATTCAGTCAATTGTTCCTATTGCTATGGACTCATGAATACCTATTTTATACTTTGCATTATGATCCAACACTAACTTGTTACTCAAATTGTGCAGATTTGATCATGGGGAATTGCTTCACTTGGCCCCTATGTCCCTTTGATGCATTGATTGATTTTATGAGGATGTGTATTTCGATGACTTCTGACACTATTAGATGTACAAGACTCATCCTGCATGTTCCACACACTCCCATAGAATCAGCTGGCTCTCTGAAAACATATTCAGTCCCCATGTTTTGGGAAAGACGTTATTGGCATTTGCTGAGTAAGGGCAGGGATACTGTAGGATGCCCTCCTCCCTCAGAGTAAAGAATTATCTGGGTGAAACTGTCATGCTTGAGAAACCTCGCTCTGTATCTCAGATACAATGTGTTAAAATGTGTCACCTTGGTAATTACTATCTTTTTTCTTATCCAATGTTTCTTGGTGAAAATGTAGGAAAAGTTTATAAATTGTCCAGGGACATCATACTACATTAAATGACTTAAGATTCTGCTTTAATTTGTGTGAATGTTCATTTCTACTCACAGGAAGTAATAATAATCATAATAAAAAGTGGAAGGGTTTTAAAAGTAATGACTGTAAGACAGAAGGGTGAGCAAAATTATGGATTCAGCCTTTCCTAAACTAAAATTAAAAGTGGGCAAGTCCTGTTATGTTTACCTCTTTCCCTTCTAGCAAACTTTCTTTTCCTTTCCAATCCTTCCCTGTAGAAGGATATTTTAGAATTAACCCTGCAGAAATTATATGGCCAAAAAATATAACACAGTCCATGATGACAGGAGCAGATCTGTGACTTTTTTCTTTCTTTTCCTGATTAAGTATAAGTTGAGACTGAGCAACAGTGACTGCCTTGTTTTTGTTGTCACAAGTCCCTGCCATTGTTCACATCCCATTTTTGTTTGTAACCGATTTTCACATTATAATAACTTTCAGCATGTAGAGCTTGTATGTTTTCTCTTCTTACACATTCATTCTGCTTTTGGAATAGAATATATAATATATCCTTTTTAATTTTACCACTACTGAGAGAACATGCAAAGTCTTGTAAACAAGAGAATAAGAAAACAAACCTGTGAATGAAGACAAAGCTAGGTCATTCAGAGAAAGTCAGTGCTTGAGATATATGCTAATTAGTCCCTGGGACATCCAAGCATGTCCTTAGCAGACTGAGACAAATGCAGAGAGAATGAATTGCCATCGAATGTGGATTTGCCTTCTCCTGACCCTCACTCAACACAGATATTGATTCATGGTTGGGAGGCAGCATGTGCAGGGGAAACGCAGTGGGCTTGGATAAATATCTAGTACTGGCTCAGTCGGTGCCTGACTGCGGGACTGTCCAGTCACCTAATCTGTTTGAGTTTCCTGGATACTTATTCACATAGGGAGGCTAACTTCAGCTACTTCGTAGAGTTGTGGGGAGTAATGAGATAGTGACTATAAAGCACTACTCAGTGCTACATAGTGTAGATGTCACACTGGTCAGATACACCTCTCTACACACCCAAGTACACTGACAGGGTGATTAAGAGAGAAATATATTTCTAAGAAAGAGTGAAACCCAGGCAAGGCAGTTCACTGCTGTTGAACCTAGTTTCTTCATTTACAAGTGCTAAAGTGGGGGAAAAGATGAATTTTAAACTTCCAGAGTTGCTAAAATCCTATGATTCTATTAAATATGCCTTGAAATAATGAACATTAGCTACTTATCACATCCATACACTACTACCGCTACTACCACTACTGCTGCTACTACTACTGCTACTGATACAGGGACATCCAGAGGTCATAAGTTTTACCCATTCTCATGGTGCCTCCAAATGGAGTGCACAGATAAATCTCTCAAATTTCTGCCAATCCTATGTCTTTGAATTTCCTTTTTTTGCCTTTCTCTAGTCAGGAGACTTGAGTGTGAAGACCTGGGAAGAGCAAAAAAGGGCAGACCAGGAAGGCTCAGATGAAAGAGGAGTATTTAGTGAGTATTTTGGTCTCCACAATGAAGACAGGGAGAAAAGGAAGGTTAAGTTTGTGTAGAGTTGGTGGTAGGTGTGGTGTTTATGCATGTGTGTGTTCTGGTGGTGCGCAGTAGGCAAATGAGAGCTCTATGGAGTTCTAGATAAATGTGGGGAAGAAGAAAGAGAATACGGTAAATACTGAAAGTTTCCTGTTGGAGCTTTTGAATTGTCTTAAGAATTTCAGCTTAGGGTGGAAGGACCCTTTGAGCTTTCAACACACCTGTACAACAGCCTGCTCTGTGTTTCCACTTGGATAACTAATAAGTATATGAACATAACCCATCCCAAACCAAATCCTAAATGGATCCTCCAGGACAGCTTTTCTCACCGTCTTTTCTATGGCACTTGAGGGCACTTTGACCCTTTGAATGGCTCAGGCAAAGTCTTAGAGTCCACTTTACTGTAATTTTTCTTCCATATTCATATCTGTACAATATGATAGTTTAGTCAGTGTTATTGTCAAATAGCCAAGCAGAATCCTAACATTTTGTATCCTTTCCATGCTACTACCTTGTCCAAATCACCCTAACCCCTTGCCTGCAAGACTGTGTGAGCTTCTAGTTGTTTTCTCTGTTTGTACAGCCGGAGTGTAAGGGTTAACACATGAGTCAGTGACCATCATCTCGCTGCTCGACACCTTTCAGTAGCTCCTTATTCCATGTGCAGTGTGACGGTTGCTTTTGTGATAACACAGCAGGTGGGAATACATAAAAGTCTAAAGTTTCTGCACAGCAAAGGAAATGGTCAAATACATTTGCAAACCAGGCCTGTGATAAGGAGTTAGTACCCAAGACATAATGAACATATACAACTCAGTAGTAAGAAAACAAATAACTAAAAGAAAAAAAATATGAGAAAAGGAAAACATGGAAACAAAGTCTTTGCAAATAGGGAAGGGGGTGAAGGGGCAGTAGGGGTATGGGGAAAAATGAGAGCCAAGATCTGCCATGTAAAGGTACAAGATCCCAATGATGACTGTAACTGTACTGCATAATTAACAAGTACAGATAAACTCAATTAGAAAGAAAAAGAAAACAAATAACTGTTGAAAATAATGAACATGTACCTAAATGGCAAATAGGTGTATGAAAAAGATGTACTACATCACTAACCATCAGGGAAAGGCAAATTAAAATCATAATGAGATATAACTTTATGCATGTTAAAATGGCTATTATAAAAAAGATGAAAGAAAACAAGTATGAACAAAAATTTGATGAAAAAGTTAGTATAGCAACAATGGGAAACAGCATGTAAGTTCCTCTAAAATAGAATCAGAACTACCATGACCCAGAAATCCTACTACAGGGTACTGTGGTATCTTGGTTCAGTTTACAAACTCATTTCTTTCCACGATTATGGTTGCAAGAAAAACTGGCTGAGAATTCAACTGAACTCCCCCATAAGGTCAACATGAAACCTAACCACTGAAATTTGATTTGGTTCTTGGCCAACTTGCTTTGAGACCAGAAAGACGGAAAGAATCAAGACCATGCACTTGGATACCATTCATGGTATCCAAAAGGAATGAAGTCAGTATCTTGAAGATATATTTGCACCACCATGTTTACTGCAGAATTATTCATAATACCCAAGATATGGAATCAATCTAAGTGTACATAAATAGATAAATAAAGAAAGAAAATATATGATATACACAATGGAATATTATTTAGTCTTCAAAGGAAGGAAATCCTGTCATTTAAAAATATGTTCTTATGTTTAATTGGCACACAGTAATTGTACATATTTAAGGGGAAACATGTGGTATTTCAATTCATACATACAATGTGCAACAATCAGACAAGGCAACTGGCTATTTGTCACCACAGATCTATATCACTTTTTGCTTAAATGTGTTGGGAACATTCAAATCCCTCCTCTACTAGCTTGAAAATCCTGTTATTTGGGACAACATGAATGGAAGGACATTATGAAATAAACCAGATACAGAAAGACGAACCCTGCATTATTCATGTGTATGCAGACTAAACAATTAATCACATTTAGCTTGGCATGGAGACTCATGCCTATAATCCTAGCACTTTGGGAGGCTGAGGCAGGGGACTTCACTGGGCCATTGAGTGACGTAGAAACCACACTGTTTTCTAAGTAAGTAAGTGAATAAACAAATGCCTGAGGATGTGTAGCTCAGTGTGAAGAACCTGAGTTCAATCTCCAGGACCATAAGAAATATAAAAGGGAAATTAAAAAATGTCAAACTCATAAAAATAGAATAAAATATTGATTAATTACTAAAAGTCTGGGGGATAGAGCTGGGGAGGTAATAGTCAAAGGACAGAAAATTCTAGCTAGGCAAAAGGAATGTCTAAAAGACCTACAGCATCATATTATGTATAGGTGTTAACGATATAGTGTAGCGATGGTGAACCTTTTAGAGCTTTCAGTGATACAAACAGCCTGCTGTGGCACGTGTGCCGCAGGTTTGCCATCATAATACACAGTGCTGCATACTTAAAAATTACTGAAAGAGTAGATATTAGGTGTTCTTATCATTAAAAAAAGGTCACTGTGAGGGGCAGCATCTGTGAAATAGCTTGATTTAGCCATCCCACAATATGTGCATTCAGCAAAGCACCATGCTGTGCACCATAGATACCTGTACAAGTTTCCATGCTGATTAAAATCATTTTGCACAGGGCTGGGGATTTAGCTCAGAGGTTCCACCTCACTAAGCACAAGGCCCTGAGTTCGATCCCCGGTACCAAAAAAAAAAAATTTTTTTTTCATCTGTGTAAATACCAAATAGTTTCTAAGGTGTGAAAAACTAAAAGTGTAAATAAGGTTCAAATGTTCAAATTGTATAACTGACAATGTGAAAGAGGAAGAAAAGGGCTAGGGGAAGAAAAGTAAGAAAAAAAAAGAAAGAAGAAAAGTAAGAAAAAAGAAAGGAGTAGGGGAAGTGGGAAGGGTAGGGGAAAGGAAAGAAGGTAAAAGAAAAAAACATGAGAAGGAAAAAATGGAAACAAAGTCTTTGTATATAGGAGAGGGTGGAGGGGAAGGGAGGGCAGGGGAGTGGGGAAAAATAGGAACCAAGATACATCGTGGAAAGGTACAAGATCCCAATGGTGAATGTAACTGCACTGTGAACCTACAATGTACCAATAAACTCAATGAGAAAGAAATTTTGGTGTCACCCTGACCAGGACAAGGGTACTCGCATAGAGTCATGCACATCATGACATTTGGTCAGCGGGGGACTGTACACATGATGGTGGGCCTCTGAAAGTGGGGGCCCTCACACCTCCACAGCTGTCTTGTTTGTGGAAGGACCTTGATGTTCACAAGAGACAAAATTGCCAGACAATGCACTTCTCAGGATGTATTCACTGTTAAGCAACACATGATTACATTTAGCAATGCGTGATTCCTGGTGTGTCTGTGAGTATTTCGGATAGGTTTAACACTTTAATGGGTAAGCTGAGTAAAGCACATTGTCCTTGTTAATGTGGGTGGGTTTCATTTAATTTGTTGAAGGCCTGAATAAAATACCTTCCCCCAAATAAATCAGACTTCCTCCTTCATGACTCTTTGAGCTGGGATATTTGTTTTTTTTATTTTCTTAAGTTTTTTTCTCTTTTTTTTCCTTCTTTTTTTTCCCCTGTCTGATGGCTTGAGTTGATCCTGCTGGTCTCAAACTGGACTGGAACTATTTTTGGGGTTTTCTTGGTTCTCTGTCTTGCTGGTTGCAGATCTTGGAACTTGTCAGCTTCCATAATCATATAGCCAAGTTCTTGTTCTCCCTCTGTCTTCTCTCTCTCACACACATGCACCTGCTGTTGTGTTTCTCTTGAGAACTTCACCTCATAGACAAATTAAATGGAAGATTGCTGCAATGGGGTCTAAGGCCCTTATCTTCACATTTCTAATTGCTCAGTCCTTTGGTCCAAGAGCCAGCAAACTTTTCTGTACACAGACCTGATTTTGGGATTAGAATATGAGTGGAACACAGCCTCACCCTCACTATCCACTTATGTGCTGCCTGTGGCTGCTTTCCTACCATAATGGTAGAGGGGAGTGGTGTGATGGAGACTGTATGGTGCTCAAAACGGAAAAGTGTTTCCTCTGGTCCTTTATAGAAAGTCTGGCGAGCCTTGCTAGAAGCTTATACTGGCTGCTTTGCAGTTCTCTACACCTCTATGCCTAGAGCTCCTTCCTCCACCTCAGTGCCTTTGCACTTACTGTTCCTTCTGTCTGGGATGTTCTTCCCTCTTATATCTGCATGATTCATTCCTTTACCTCTGTGGCAGGCATGGTAGAGTGTTAACAACTTTAGTGGCTTGGGAGCTGCCTGAGGAATTGATAGGTTACACTGCTGGGTGTGTCCTGGCAAGTCATGGAGGTGTATCTTGGTGCCTATGTTTGGGGCCTGGCCCTCTCTTCTCTGGAGCGCTCCCCAATCAGCTTCCCAGCTGCCATGAATTAAGCATCTGTGCTCCACCATGCCTTTCCTTCATGCTGTTTCCGCCTCAGATCCAGCCACTTGTGGACTGAGTCTGTTGAAATTATGAATCAAATCAAACTGTTCCTTCTTTAGGTTGCAGGTGTTAAAGTACTGTAGGTCAGCAGTGAGAGAGCTGACAGATACCACCTCCTTTGGGCTGTGGTCCTGAGTCGCTATCTTAGAGAAGTCCTCTTCTTGGAGTACTCCCACGTCTGCCTTCATGCTGTTTTTTTCAGTATCACTCATCACATCTCACCTATTATATATTTTACTTATTTTGCTCATCATCTACATTTCCCCACTCAGTGTACATTCCTGACATGGTTTTTTGTTAACATATCATTGTCCATGGAGTAGTAGCTGGCACAGAAATGTGGAATGATTGAAGAAAGCCATCATAATCTCTTTCTAGACAAGTTCACTGTGTTTCTGGAACAATATGTCGTGGGCTGAGCCACAAATACAGATTCACCAGGGCTTTGCATGTTTATCTAGCCGTGTTATTCTGCATAGACTCACATTAATGTAACAGCAGTCAAACAAAATATGATAGACGCATATACCATTTCCTGGAGACTATAACAAGAGGAAGATGCTTAGGCCACCACAAACTCTCCCTTTACTCTTGTGACAAATCTCCCACTCACATAAGTGTGTGAGTTCCTTTGCTTACTCCCCTGCTCTTCAACTTTTACTGAAATGACTGTATTTGCTTTCTCTTGTCTTGTTATCTTCTGATCTCTTTTTATTTGTATAGATCATCTCAATCTAATCCTTTTCTTCCATTTAGCAAATAGGAATGGAAAGAATAAAAAAACAGAGATCAACCTCTGACAGAGAGGTTGTGGACAAAAAGAAGTTCTCCAAGGAATTTTAAGCACCTCCTAAGAGGTGAAATTTTGAACCTCTGCTCTTCCTCACTGAGGCAGGATTGCAGGGATTTTGTGAACTTTCTCTGAGATCTTCCACTATATTCTTATTCAACTGCCTGTGCAGTATGAACCAACACATTTTTGTACCTCTTTCCCGAATGCGCTAACACACTCGGTATATATTGATATAAGTATAGATAAAGATTTAGTTGATATATGCAGTCATCCCTTGGTATGTAAGGCTGGATGGCTGAGGGTCCCTTACAGACACCCAAATCTGCAGAGACTCTAGTCCCTTATATAAAGGGTGATAGTATTTGCATCTAATATATGCACATTTTCTGTATGAGTCAGTTTTTCTGATGCTGAGACATAATACTTGACACCAACAGCTTAAAGGAGCAGAGGTTTAATTTGGCTCATGGTTTTCCAAGATGTAGTCAATGATTGGCTGACTCCACGGCAGAAATATCAAAACATCAGAAGAGCATGGTGGAGCAAAGATACTTAGTTCATGGCCGTCAGGAAGTACAGCAGGGGAACAGTGCCAGAGAGGAAAGGGGCAGGATGTAATACATGGCTTAATTACTTCCCTCGTCACCCAGACAAAATACCCAACACTCACAACTCAAAGCAAGAGAAATTTATTTCAGTTCATGTTTCAGTCCACGGTCAGCTGGCTCTGAGGAAGGGTGGCATGGCAGAGGGGCATGAAAGAGGAAGTTGCTCTTGGCATGGCAGACAGGAAGCAGAGAGATGGGGAGCAGCCTCGGAGGGAGGTGAACTCTTCCAGGCCATTCTCTCAGTGACCTCCCTCTTAGGACCAGACCCTACCTTCTAACAACAAGTCAATTCTACTGCTCCCATAACCCAATTTTCTGCAAAAAAAAATCCATACCTGAGCGCAGGCTTTTGGAGGATATCTAGATATAAGCCATAACATGCTGCCCCTGGCCCCCCAAAGACAAATGCACACCCCTTTATGTGAAATGCATTTAGTCACCTGCAGGAGTTGCTGAAGCCCTAATAGTTTCGGCATTGTCAAAAAGTTCAAGTCCAAAATCTCCCCTAAGACTTATGGCAAATTCTTAGCTGTGAAATTATGTAGAAATCAAAAGAAAATTAAATATTGCTAATGTACAAAGAGACAGGGAGGAGGAATGGGGGGATAGATAGCAAGACTGAAACCCAGCAGGGCAAACGTTAAATCCTGTAGTCCCATCTCAACACTCAGGGCAAGCAGTGATAGCATGTGAACTCCAAAGGGATTGCGCAGTCCCTACCCTACAGTGTCGGCTATGGTTGTAGCTCTCATGACTTATCTCTTGGGCTGGCTGCTCACTCCTTGAACCTTTTTTCAAATGTTCTGTATTCCTGGCTTCTCCATCTTTCTGAAGTCTCCTCTGTACTTTTGACTTCACTCTCATAGTTTGAAGCACTGCCAAGGGCTCATTGCCTGGCCTTCTGAGCCTTCTTATGAAATCTAAGTGGAAGCCTCTCTCTCTGATTACACAACTCTTTCATTCTCCATGTTCATAAAAGCAGAACCATGTGGATGGTGCCAGAGTCTGCCGCCAGCTTGAGTACTAGTTAGGCTCCTTTGAATCATGGCTACAGAGGCTTTCAAATGCCTGGATGGCTGAATACTGTACACTGTATCCTGGGGAACAAGTTTCATAGGCAGCTGTTCTTAAGCAGGGCACCTTTGGGCTTTCTTCTTAAAGCAAAGTTTTTCTTGGTGGCAACTGTGAGCCCATGAATGGCCTTGCTAGTTCTTACATGCCCTTGAGCCATTTTTGTTTCCTGTTGTCCTGATCTAAATCACTTGGCTTCTTTTTAATGCTAATTTTTCAGCAACCAAGTTCTCTGCTCCAACTTTACATGCCCCAAATTTATAGGAACTTCCTTTCTTGTGAAATTCCAAACTATTTAAAATAACTTAGCTTTACCATTTGCTCTTGATTTCTCAATGTAGAACTGGCTTAAAGATCCCAAAAGTACTTATGCCACAGCACCAATATTGGGCTGCCTTGAAAATTCCTTCATCAGATTAATCAGTCTGCCCCTCTTAATCTCAGTCTCCTGCAGAGTCTCAGGACATGAGAAAAATGTAGACCCATTTCCTGCCAGCAGATAGGACACATGGCCTGGAGTCTAAATGCCAATGAAAGTTTTGATGCAAACCGAAATCTCCTCAGCCTGGTCTTTACCATCTGCATTTCTATCAGCATTCTGATCTTCAGAACTTTGAACAGAATCTTCTATCAAGCTCAGCTCACAGCATTCTAGAGCTTCTCCAGTTACTATATCCAAACTTTCCAAAATATTCCATGATCAAGTTCCAAAGGCTTCTGATCAGATAGCATTACAGCAATTACTACTTCTGGTACCAAAATTTGTCTTAGTTACTTTGCTTGGTGTTGAGACAAAATACCTCACACTCAAAACTCAGGGAACAGATTTATCTTGGCTCACATTTCAGTCCATAGTCAGCTGGCTCCAGGGCAGGATGGATGGCAGAAGGGCATGGTGCTGTAGAGTTGCTTATGGCATGGAAAATGGGAAGAAGAGAGAAAGGGAGGAGTCCAGGAGGGAAATAAATTGTTTTAGGTCATGCCCCAGTGACCTGCCTCTCTTGATCTGGCCTCTTTTCATCCAACCCTGCCTTTCATGAGTATATCAACTCTAGTGCCCCCTATAACCAATAAACTTCCAAAAGCTCTATGAACACATGAGGCTCTTGGGAGACATCTAGCTACAAACCATAACACTATCCAAGGTCGTGCCTATATGACCCACACAGATACACCCAGTAGTGTGCCCCATCAATCTCCTAGGCAACTTCCCAGCCAATCAGGTTGGCCGATAATGCTTAACTCCCCTGACATCTCATACCAATCACCTCTGTAAACTGTGATTACTTATACACAGTTATCTGTGGATTACTTATAATAAATATCTAGTGCAATATAAGTGCCACATAAATAGTTGTTATAGTGTATTATTTAGGGAGTAATGACAAAAAAATCTGTACAAGTTTGGTAGACATAATCTTACTTAACATTCTCTTTCTAGAGTTTATTGAGTCTGGATGCAAACCTTGGAGATATGGAGGGCCTACTGGATATATGTATATGACTATATATGTATATGTACATGTACATATATGTAATCCTCAAATATTGATTAGCTTGTGTGATGAATCTACACTATCAGTAGTAGAAAACACATTCCAACTTCCCATGTGCTTTGTTTGTTTCCTGTTGATTTATTGTAAGAAACTTGACTAAAATCGGTTTAAGCAAAAAGAAATTTGTTGGCTCCCATAAGTAAGTATGTGGGATGACCACGGTTCCAACTAACTAAAACAACCTCCAGTTTCTTTAAAACCATCACAGGAAGATGAACCAAGCTCTGGGCAGTAAATGCAGTGGGTGTCCTGGCCTACCCTCCTTTAGCCCTATTTCAGGACAGCGAGTCTTGGCACTTGTGTCTCCTTCCAATAGGTCACATTTTGGTACCGGAAACAACTGTTGTGCTGTGGGGCACAGAGTAGGCAAGAAGCACCAGCAAATCAACACCTTTTGGAACATCACCCCCTACCCAGACTGGTGGGCTTGGTGTATTCTTGTGTGTTGGCCTGACTTCTTGGTTTACCATCCTCTGCTGAGCTGATTCAACAAGATTATGCTCCCAATCTCCTCAGCTGGAACTTGCTTGATAACACACACTTTATTGGCTTTTCCTTCTTCCCTACCAATATTTCCTGAAGTCAATTCTTAAATAAACCATTTACACTTAAGGCTTTGTCTTTGGGTCTACTTCTGGTAGATTCTTCTTGAGTGAATGTATTACAAATCTTATCTGAGTAGACAAATTGGGATCACTTTTCCAGCTCTGTACCAGCCACTGAGGCTAAAAAGACTGTATGTTCTCTAGTTAATTTCTTTCCCCATGGGGCCAAGTTTCCAAGGAACTAAGGGTAGCAGTAATGGTGGTTCCTGAAGGACATCAAGGAAACCCTATGTAGCTCAGAAAACAAAACCAACAGTTTACAACAATGGTCACCATTTCCTATGTCTGCCAAATCTTTATTGTGCAAATATATTTACAAGTTCATATTTTGGGCCCCATTTGCAACATCTAAGGGCCAGAGGAGATTTCTTTAGTATAGATTAACTAGATTAAGGTTGGAAGACTATGGCCTATTGACCAAATCCAGCTACTCACTCTTTTGTATAAATAAAGTTTTATTTGAACCCAGCTATGCCCTTTATCTATCATCTTTGTCTTTTTTAATAACTTTCAGTAGTTACAACAGAAATGTTATGACCCACAAAGCCTGAAACATTTATTCTCTGCCCCTTTACAGAAAAGCTTGACTCCTTTAGCAACTTCTGAGTACTAAACAGTGACCGCTTTGATTTGTAGAAGTTGTCTCTTAGTTCCTAAGGCAGCACATGAAGAATTGGTATTCTCAACTCTTTACACTGCATTTCTGTTCCTCCATAGCTCCCTCTATCTGATGGGTAGCACTGAAGCTAATAGCAGTTAATTTACTAGATCAGACTTGTCATGCATCCTTAAGCAAAACTATGCAATGAATCACATAACCATCCAGGAAATCTTTTCAACAGCTCAGCACCCATGGTATTTCTAATGGAATACACTTAATACAAAATGCTACGCTAGCTCTTTAAAACACAGTTGTCACAAGTATGATCACTCAGTGAAATTGCCCATATTTGGCCAGAAAGAAGGGGCCAATATTGGTGGGTTATTAACCAAAGTGAAAAACCCAGGTGGACAAAAATTAACTAGTTTATCAAATCTAGTTTTTTTTTTTCAGGATCTTTTCAGTCTAATTGAGAGATTTTTTGCTAAGCTACTTTTGGGTTGAAACTTAATGCTATTCAAAAGATACCCTACATACAGAAGTTCTCTCTGATCAGTCCTGGTTTTAAATGAGATGCCACTGGATTGCCAAGTCCAGAACTTCATCCTTTGCTGGAGTTTTTTTTTTTTTTTATCTGCAACTTGTCTTTTGTGAGACTTGTCTCTGCTGGCACTTGACCTCTCATGGCTTATGGTCATTGGATTCTAGTTGTTCCATCCTCTGAGATGTTCAAGATTAGGGTCATCAGTCCATCAGTTGATCTCCTTCCTCTGCATCCTTGCCTCTAGCTTTATTTGGATTGCTTGGCAAACTTCAGAGGATCTGAGATTTTCCTAGAGGGTTGATTATTATCCTTCATCATGGAAAATATGAATTACTCTTCCCTAATACCTTGCTCCCAGCTCTATTAGACTACTAATGTCTGGAGTTTGAAACAGGATAAATAAAGCTGGGCGTGGTGGCACACACCTCTAATCCCAGCACTCGGGAGGCTGAGGCAGGAGGATGGCTGTGAGTTCAAGACCAGCCTGGGCTACACAGTGAGTTCCATGTCAGTCTCAACTACATAGTGAGACCCTGTCTCAAAAAATAAACAAACAAACAAACAAACAAAAAACAAAAAAGAAAGAAAAAATAAAGAAACAGGATAAATAAGTTATGAATCCTCTCTCCTCCATGATCCCTAAATTGAAATCAGTTATGAGACAGTTTCCTCTCTCCATCACCAGGATGTGGGAGACAGAGTAAATGGCCCTTGTACTATCTCTTGTCTCTTCTTATCCAAATTATTTTCTGCATCTCCATATCAGAGGATATTTTATAGATTCTAGAAAAAGTTAGAAAACATCTTTTCTTGCTTACTCCACCATTTGGAGGTCAAGGTGGCTACTTTGTTCTTAGCAATAAACTCTCTCTTCTGAAATGGTGTTCATCTATTTGGTTGCCAAAGGGCAACAGTCAGCAGCTATACTGGGAGGTAGGAAGCGTGTCTTCAGCAAACACTCTAAAATGTTCTTCTGCCATATGGAGTAACAGGGTGTTGCTGACATTCAGAAAAGGCAAAGTCTTTAGTAGTAATTATAGGTATAACTTCTTGCAAGTCTTAAACTAAGCTCTTTGTAAACATCATCTTATCTATTTTTCACAAATCCCTTTAGATAGGAGTACTTATAATCTCCATGGGGGTGGGAGATAACATGAAGAAGATTCAGTGAGGCCATTTCAGCAAGGCCACATAGCCTCTAAATGGCAGAGATGGTGCTTAATTCTCCAGTCTCTGGCTTTCTCATAGGTGTTCTAGTTACTTAGTGGCACACCCACCTCAGTGATACTAAAATCTTTCTCTCTCTCTCTCTCTCTCTCTCTCTCTCTCTTTCTCTCATCTTTGCAAAGAGACTTTGGGGCTTTCTGCAAGACCTGTAGATGGTTCTCCCTGACTTAAGAATAACATCTCTTTCAATTGTGGGATTCATATATGTCTGCATATTAAACCACTGGTTAATCAGTGGTGATAATAGCATCTATCTTTATGCACCTGGATGTGTGCTTTGCAGGTAGAAAGCACCCAAGTATTGTGTGACTAAAGAAGTCAGTCATCACCAGAAAGAGGCCTTCACCTCTTGCAGACCATGCCTCACTCTTGATATTGACAAAATTTGGAAGCGTTCCTTTAGTAAAATAAATGCATTTATTAAAAATGACTACAGAACCATCATCTCAGAATATGTAAGTCAATGATCTTCAAATATTCCATCCTTCCAAAACAAAAGACTTCTACCTTGAAAACTATAGCACTCCAAAGAGAGAGATTGAAGAAGATATAAGAAAGTGGAAAGACATCCTTTGTCCCTGGGTGGGAAAAATCAAAATAGTAAAAATGGCCATACTTCCAAAACTACTATACAGATTCATGCAATCCCAATTGGAATCCAACAGTATATTTCACAGAACTAGAGAAAACAACACAAAAATTCATTTGGAACCAGAAGAGATCTAGAAGAGCAAAAGCAATTCTCGGCACCAAAGACTTGACAGGGGATATCACAGTCCCCAACATGAGACTATACTACAAAGCCACTGTGACAAAACAGCATGGTACTGACAAAGAAATAAACCTTATAATCAGTGAAATAGACTAGAAGATGCAGACACAACTCTAGACATACTCAGCCACCTCATACTTGACAAAAGAGCCAACTACAATCATTGGACGAAAGATAGCCTCTTTAATAAATGGTGCTGGAAAAAGTGGATTTCAGCCTTACACAGATTCATACTAAACCTGTATCTTTCACCACACAATAATTTAAAATCAAAGTGGATCAAGGATTTAAATAATAAACAGAAACACTAATCTTGCTGGAAGAGATGTTAGGAAGAACTCTTGAAAACATTGGCATAGGAAAAGATTTTATAAGCAAAATCTCAGTTTTCCATAAGCTAGTACAGAGAATCAACAACTGGGATCTTATCTTGTTAAAAAGCTTCTGCATTTCAGGAGAAACTACCAACAGAGCTAAGAGACAACCTACAATGTGGGAAAAAATTGTACTAGCTGTTCCTCAGACAAAGGACTACTATATAGGATGCATAACGAACTTAAAAAAATCAGACCCCCAAACATAAAGACCCAATTCAGAAATGGGCATCTGAAATGATCAAGTGTTTCTCAGATGGAGAAGTAAAAGCAGCAAATAAACATATGAAAAAATGTTTAACTCACTGGTCATTTGACAGATGTAGATGAAAACAACACTGAGATTCCACCTCACCCCACAAAGAATAGCTGCTATCAAGAAGTCAAACAATAACAAATGTTGGCAGTGGTGTGGGGAGAAAGGAACCCTTCTCCATTGTTGGTGGAAGTGCAGACTGGTGCAACACTTGGAAATCAATATGGAGATACCTCAAACAACTAGGACTAGCGGTTCCATTTGACCCAGCTATTCCTCTTCTGAGTATCTTCCCAAAAGAATGAAAAGAATTGGGCCAGGGAGGGATTTAACTCAGTGGTGCTGCCTTCCTTGCAAGCGTAAGGTCTTGAGTTCAATCCCCGGTACCCCCCCAAAAAATTTAAAGAATCATACCACAGCTATATATTCACAACCATGTTTGTAGTGGCACAGTTTATAATAGCTAAAACTTGGAAACAGACCAATTGCCCATCAGCTGGAGACTGGATAAAGATGTGGATTTTAAAAAATATACAGTGGAGTACTACTTAGCCATAAAGAAGGAAAAAACTAGAGTTATTTATAGCTAAATGGTGGCACATGGAGGCCATATCCTTAAGAGAAATAAGTAGCTCAGACATGTATAAATACTGAATAATTTCTCTGGTGTGAGAAATTGAAAGTGTAAATAAGAATCAAAATATACAATAGATAATGTGAAACAGGAAGAAAAGATCTAAAGCTGTGGAGGAAGTAGGAGGAGTAGGGGAAAGGAAAGAAGGGAAAGGAAAAATATGAGAAAGTAAAAAATGGAAAACAGAGTCTTTGTAAATAGGGAAGGGTAGAGGAGAAAGGGAGGGCAGGGGTATGGGGAAAAAGGAGAACCAAGATCTGTCATGTAAAGGTAGATTCCTAACAATAAATGTCAGCATACTGTACACCTAAAATGTGCCAATAAACGTAGTGAAAATGAAAATCTAAAGAAATGTCATCCTTCCGTCCATCCACACCATCACTGAATGTTCAGCACATTGGTGCTGTATGTAAGGTTCATACATATGGCCTAAAAGAAGAGGTTTCATTTGATTAGGTGAAGAAATGTAAAGAACTAATTTTAAAGTGATACGATAAGTTCAGTGTGATATGAATACTGGGCTCTATGAGCAAACCAAGGGGAAGAGAAGCTATCATTCATGGACATTCTCATGGAAAAATTAGAGAAGGCAATATTCCTGGAGAAAGCTGACAAACTAGTATATAAGGTAAAAACACGACTGGTCAACTCCCCAGAAATGTCTGTACCCTCCTCCCTGGGGGTTGTTAACTTATGTGGCAAAGGGCTTTATGCTTGTGAATCAATTAAGTCTTAAATTCCTGGATTATCCAGCTGACCCCAATATAACAATAAATATTCTTTTAAAAGGAAGCCAAGGTCAAAGCGAGAGAAAGTGATGCAATAACAGCAGCAGAAACAGACAGAGGAAAAGAGAAAGGGGACAGAAAGGAAGGAAAGAGGGAGGGAGGCAGGGAAGGGAGAGAGAGATGAGTAAGATGGAATGCTGCTGGCTTCCAAACAGGAGAAAGGGCCGTGAGCCAGGAAACACAAATATTCCCAGAAGCTACAGAAGTGGAGGAAGCAGACTCTCCCTTAGAACTTCAAAAGGGAGGTGGCTGCGATGCTGGTCAGGGTGGAGTGTCAACTTGACACTGGCTTTGGGATTTGACGAGGAGGATTGGTGGCACCAAATTCTGGCTGTCGTGGATGCCTGGTCTTGGGGTCTATACCTGGTCCCTCATTCCTTCCCCTCTTGCATTATTTGTCTGCTTTGCATTCTGGATTCCATAAACTGATCCACTTTTCTTCACCATGCCTTTATGCTGTGATGTTTGGAGCCAGCTGATCATAGGCAGAATCCTTTGAAACCATGAGCCAAAATAGAACCTGTCTTTAAGTTGTGATGTTCCATATTGTGGGCAGCAAAAGAGGGGCTGAGTAATGCAGAAGCCCTACTGACACCTTGATTATCGTCAACTGAAATTTCATGTTTGTGATTTTCAGAGCTGTAAGATCCTAAGTGTATATTGCTTTTGTCATAGTAGTGGCAGGAAATTAATACAGGCACTTTGGAGTCATACTTTGGAGCTTGAATTCTGACTCCGCCACTTCTGGGACATACAATCCTGGCATGTGTACATGTATGCTGCTGAGCTCCTTTTTGGCAAGCCCAAGAGAGTCCTTCTCAGCGTAATTACAGGACCACATCATAGAGTTGATCTCTACAGCGCTGGACCAAGGATGTGAATTTAACAAACCTAAGCTAACAAAGTGACTGCAGACTAATGCGGTGAGTGTTCCACAGGCACATTATAGGCAATCAGAAGAGTATACTCAGGTGATTCCTGGGCAACGTGAATACTGTGCGATGGTTCCCATGCTCATGCCAGATGGAAAGAAGCAGTTATTGCCCTGAAGTACAGAGAGAGCAACAGACTATGAATACATCGAATACGATCTTAAAGGGCCCCACCTTTGCTCGATTGGCTAGGAAGCTACGAGTGACCTCTAGGTGAGGGAAGCCATGATGATTACAGTTGTTGAAAGACAGAGTCCTTTTGCTGGTAAACAGTAAAGGAATGGAGTTTTGTGTGTGAGACCTACAGAACAAATGTTCTTCAGCCTTACAATGATCATCACCATCGTCTTCAAAAGCAAATATTTCTCAAGGGCATACATTGTACCTGACACAGTCTTACTGGTTTTCCAAGGTTGTTTAACTTAATAATTCCAACAAACTTAACACTCAGTATATTATTAGCCTCAACAGAAGGAATGTGTGTACTTCAGACAAATTAAGAGATTTTTCCCAAGGTCATCCAACTAGCAGGTGATGGAGAGAAGGTTCAAGTCCACGCCCTTTTGACTACGGTTATAATAACAACAGTTATTGTTTAACTACTCTGTGATTTCTCATTTTTGTTTCTGCAGAGCAGTCTCCTGTCATCTTTAACAAAGTTCCTGGGTTCTTAAAAACAAAAGGAAAACTCCATGAAGAATCCTTTTTCTGTTTAGTCAATTCTAGCCTTTCTGGAACTAGAGGAGGGCAAATTTGCAGAACAACAATTTCTCTGGAAACTCACTCTTCAATCTCGCATGTGTACTAGGGACCGTGTAACCAACGCTCATCTTTATTGCTGGGGATTTAAGCCCCATCTTTATTCAGCAGAGGAAATAACAGCCATGGTTGAGCCAGTGAAGCTCTGCTGATATTTGTCCTCTAGAAATTTAGTCAAGTAAATTTGTTGGGTAGAAACAAGCGCTACAATAACTACAACTGGTGTCAGAGACTTGTTAGTTGTGCTACTGGCGAATATGATGAATTTTTGTTTCTGAAAGGTACATCAGATATAATATCTGTCCCATTGGATGGAGAAGATGTAAAGCCCTGTGGGATCTTTCATTCCATTAATGGGGACACGGGAATTGGGGAAGCCCCTCAGGCTGGGGTGATCATTGTACAAAACTTCCTGTATCAGGGATTATAAGGAGAACTCACTCACTTTTAGTCATATAGTCATAAATGTAGAATTTACTGATACTTGAGACATCAGAACAAGAAAAGACATTCCAGAGTTTGAGCTAAAACACATAAGCCCAAAGAAATTGAAGAGTGACTTCAAAGATAAGGGAGGATACTGAAAGAGGTTGGATATGCTATAAAAAAGAGAAATAACAAACCAATAAATGGAGTAAAAATAAAGTACAGGATAATAGACTTTAGGAGCTGTGAAGCATTAGCTCATCTAGTTCAAGGTTAGCAAATGGATGATGGTCCTTGGTGCATTAACTGTTCCGGCAGCTCTTCAGGGAAGGAAGTGTGTCATCAACCTGCTTTCATGGTCTGCTCCTTCTACTCTCTTACATGTGCTGTCTATTGGCTGAACCAAAATGAGAGAGAAGGAAACTGATGTTCTCCATCTGACCAGAGGTACAGAGGTGAGAAGACAGACAGGAGAATGCAAAATATCCACATGGCTGGGTTGGGAAATTAACCTGGAGCTTAACAATGACAAGAGTCTCCTGAGTCTCTAGCTGTAGTAAGAGCCCTGGATGAAGCTGTGTGATGGCCACACCAGCAAAGGAACTTTCTGGTAGCATCTCTTCTACTCTGGTGGATAATACAGGGTAAACTAGATTTTACTGCCCTGTAAGAGCTAGACTCAAACCTAGGTTCAGTTTGTGGAAAACCATACTGGCTAAGATACAGGGTCTGCTTACTTGCAAGAACTGCAGACATTTAATCTGCATTTCTTCCTCCTCTCAAATCTAATTTCTTGCATGTTCCTCAAATACATTTCTACTGAGCCATTGTCTCTTCTACCCTAATCTCTCTAGCTGTTTTTGAACAGAGGATACATTTTTCAGTGTTCTGAGAATAAATACATACATTCCCAAGTAATCCATTGAGATCTACCCTTAGGAGATGTACACTTTTATATAAGCATGCACATATTTTCTGATAAAAATTAAATATAATAGCTTGAAAAATGACATCATCACATTAAATGCAAGCATATGTGACTTTGAAACATTTCATATGTGGATATTTTAATGTGAGTATTCTAAGAAGATATGTTCTTCTTAAAATCAAGGCTGTGGTTATAGCAGACATATTTTTTTTTCTTCTCAAATTCCACTGTCACTGGGGGCATCATTGCTCCTACTTTCTAGAGATTTTGGGTGTGGCTGTCCCTTCTCCCTGAGCACAGAGAGAGCATAGAATCCAATTGTAGCCAAAGTACACTATCCCTCTAACTGCTCTGCTTGATATGGGATGCATAATCTGCCCAACAGACCAGTCAGGGTCTTCCTGGGACATTTGTGCTGGATCTTAGAAGATGCGCCATCTGATCACAGGCTGGAAGGAAGATTGGTGAACACATGAGACTGTGGGTGATCATCTTTCCAAATACAAGGCAGGAAGATCAGAAACAAGAATGCACACTGGGAGTAGAACCGAGATGGAGAAGGAAAGGCCACCAACCATCTGGAATCTGCTGTGGCTGATGTGTAAATGTCTTCTACGCCTATGTTTTCTCCTTCACAGGTCAGACAATACGTTCCCTCTTTGAGTCATTTTCTGCCATTTGTCATCAGAACATTCCAGTCTAACAGTATCAGTATGATCAATTTTTTCCCAAAGCCTTAAACATATCTTCGGTGCCTCCCATTCCTTGAAGCCAGGAGTTAAGTAATAATTATCCTGATATCCTCCCCATTTTGTTGTATCACTAAATAAAAAAAGAATGATCTAATGTGTCTCGGCATTTTCAGAGCCCAATTTATATACCCAGCACAGTTGCAATTCAAAGGCAGACAAGTCTTTAAAACATAAACCTGAGAACAACATAACAGAACCTTTTGAGTTTCAGATTCCACCCTGTCCCATGTCCATGCCATTCTTTTTTCTTTTTTCAGTTATTTTTTATTAGTACATGTTCACAGTATACAATGATTGCATTGTTTTGTCTGTGGAGTTGGTACACGTACAAAACACATCTCAACTTTTCATTCATTTCACTTTCCTCCCCCTCCCTCCCCCTCTCTTCACCCCTTCCCATTTGAAAAAGTTCTATCTCTCTACTTCTTATTACCTATCTTGCCCTTTATTACCTATTTTGCTCTTTATTTATAGTTTGGGTTTCTTTATGAGAAACCACGTGATATTTAAGCTCGGTGTGTTCTTTATTTCACGTAGCATCATAGCCTTGACTTTGAACTCATCCCTAGGACTATGCCTCTGGGAAAGTATTTGGAGTAGAACTCACTTCATTTTTTAAAAGTTTGTAAAGGAAAAGCAATGCCTCTCTCATTTGCGAAGCAGAGAGATGTTGGTATGCAGCCTCCACTGAGAGCTGCAGACATCAACAAGACTGCTGTGTGATCCGGAGAGCTGCCTTAACTTGATAGAAAGGGACCCTCAGGGCTGTTTCTTCTTCTGGCTCCGCTCTTGCTTCATGCCTATTGCCAAAAATCCTGCCGCTCACTGGGAACATCTGTGTTCTTTGGCCTCTACTCAGACTATTTTTCTGTTGAAAGAAAAAGCATATAGGATAGGGACTCTTTCTCGGAGGAGTTGCAAAGGCAAACATTATTTTCTTCCCCCGTGTTGGCTGGCTTACATTAACCTGCAACTAACTTCATGATGTCACTTCGTAACAGCATGGTCTGATCTTAAAATAACTTATAAACACCTACCTGAATGGTGTTTGGTGCTTATAGGGTATGATTTCAGACATTCGGATCTATTTTTGGACACGATCTCAGCCTTTTCCTGAGATCAGAAGATTCTATTTCTAAACATTTTCATTAGTTTTGAAATGACAGGGAGTCACCTATTGATTAGTGTTCCAGAGAATCAAAAGTGACTTTCCCCTTGTATCAGTCCTGTTGCTGAGAACAAACATTACACACTCACATCGGACTTTGAAGGGACACTTAAGGTCTGGACCACAGCACCTCTCTTCTGGATTTTTGGTAGCCTTTACTTTTTCCCACCTCCACGGTTCTCCCTCTGTTCTGGGCGCCATTGTGTTTCTCGGGGTTGGGATCACAGGCTTGTGAAGGGTATAACTGCTTCTACCTTTGTGCATTGCTCCCATCATTTATTTTCAGCAAAACAGCCAGAGTGATTTTATTAAAGGAAATCAGATCATATCATTCTGTTCAACACCCTCCCATCGCTGCCATCTCAGTTGGAATAAAAATCTAAGCCACTATATAACTACAGTCGCCAGCTAATAGGTTTCTATTCTAATCTCCTTTCTCCCTTTGCTTTTCCTCACTCACTTTGCTGCTGACGTGTAAATCTTTCTTCTCTCTTTGATCTTCCTCAGATTTACCAGGCACGCACTGACTTCAGGGCTTTGGGATCTGCTACTCACTCGGTCTGGGGTGCCCTCCTTTCAGGCATTGTCATTGTTAGTGCCATCATTTCATCAGGGTCTTTTCTTAAGAATCACCCTATGAGGCCATGTGCAACCACTTGATCTAAAATTTCAACTCCCACCAACTGTTGTTTCATGTTGTTCTTTCTTGCCTCCAGTTATACTTTGCTTATTTATTCTGTTTGTCACTCATTTCTCCTATTAGAAAACAACTCTATGAGGGTAGGAATTTTGGTCTGTTTTTTTTTCAATTTTGCACCCTCATTGTCTTGAAGAGAACCTAATGATAGAATATTCCTAAGAATAGCTGAAGAATGAGTGAGTGTTGTAGGCAAATGTTTAACACAGAAAAACAAAGACACAGAGTCAAGAGAACTGAAACCCAGGTAAGAGACTTTTCATGAAACATATTGGTCTAGTCTATAAAAGAGCTGACTCTATAGCACAGAGGAACATAACAATATCAGTACTGGAATGTCTGTTAAAATATCAGGTTTTTGGAATAAAGCCAATTTCACCTAACCCGTAAATCTTTAGTCTGGATCATGTTTTGGTTAAATACACTACTGGAAAGCTTAAAATGCTACTTAGTTATTTCTACATTTTGTGCCAAATGAAACTGGGGCATGGGGCCATGGGTATTTGTTTATATAAAATCTATTTGTCAAGACATGAGCTGCTTTGTAGGCTCAGTATGTCAAGCCTTTTGTAGAATAAACATTTTAAGTATTTTTTGGATTTTGCAAAGACCTATTGTTCAATGGCCTCTTTACAAAGAAGCAAAACAAAGCACATGCACATCTGCGTCCTTGTGGAAAGAGGAGGCTGTGCTCACCTTTGCTTTCCAATGCTGTTTGTTTAATCATCCTGTAAGTTTGAAATGGACCTCGGCATAGTGTCTAAACTGCTCATTATTGTTAGAATACCCCCCCTATCAAGCTTTAATTCTCATCCCAAGTGGTTTCACAAAACAGCCTATTTATCATCATCAATACAAATCTCATTAACAACACACACTAGGCCTCCATCTGTACCTTGTGTTCTGGTGCTGGTCCAAAACATGTCGGCAGAAACATAAGCCTGAGAATTTTTTTTAAAAGTCTCTACTGAGGTTTCTTCAAATATCTGTACTATTTTGTATTCCTATGTATCGATTTTTTTTTCTGTTTATAAAAGGTTTCACTTTCTGCTCAATTGATTTTCTAATTTGGTTTTCAAAAAAGTGTTCGAAGTTCACATTTCAAGTTCATTTTAAGCTGGAGTTGCCATTGCCACATGGGAATATTTTGTGGCTTTAATTGAGGTTGGATTTAACTGCATTAAACACTATTTAAAATAAATGTGAGACCATAGCTATTTGGCATTGACTATCCATGAGAAAATATTCTATATAATATACAAACCACTCGATATTTTCTTATCATACTGAAAAGTGTGAATTAAATTATAACATAATGAGAAACTAGCAGCTTGAAATCATTCAAAAGGTGGCAAATCTTCACTGGTGAATGAAATTTTTCAGGGGTTGTGAAAAACCTCAGAGTGGTTTGTGCCTTGAAGCTTTCTTTCAGTAACAAAGAAAAGGGGGTCCAAACAAACAAGAATAGCTAAGCATTTCATCTTTGAATCAGCTTATTGAATTAATAAGACAAATCAATTAATGTAATACTCTGTTGCTTTGGGATAAAAGAAGAAAATGAAAAAAATGTGGAGCTGTTTACCATGGTGGGATCAAGCAACTAGAAAAGCTGAACAAAATATTCTTCTCTCTCCAAGTCTCCTGCGGTGGACTCAATTATATGCCTCCCAATACTACATGCTGAAGCCTTTTCCCTGTGTGATGGTTCCCTGCATTCTCTCTCTGTCTCCCCTTCTACATGTAAGCTCCAGGGACATAGACTGGGAAAATAGTAGAATGGGGACTCATTAGGTCTTCTAGATAATTCTGACTAAAAGGAGCTAAAGGCAAACTTTATTAGGGAGATTCCCTTGGGAAATAGGCCAAGGACCAGGACAGAGCAAGAGAGAAAAAACCAGATTAAAAAAGGCACCAAATGGCCTTGGGACTTGCACCAAAAGACCAAAAAAAAAAAAAAAAAGTTAATAAGAGATAAAGCCAACTGCACGGATGATAAGCCACCCACACCTCCAACAGGATATAGAGAATACAAAGGGGGGACTAACTTTAAGGCAGTAGGTTTCACACCTATGTATTAATAAGTAGAAATGTGTGTGTGTGTGTGTGTGTGTGTGTTCACTCTAAAGTCACTATATTATTCACTCTAGGGCCATTATAGAACACAGTAGCCACATGGGCCCTCACTAACTCTCTGCTAACCATGAGTAGGGTATCCCCTTGCCAAGTATCTGCCTACCCCAATGATAAGGCCTTAGAAGGACAGTTAAACAGAAAGAAGCTGGAAGCTGGAAGCTGGGAAGAAATGACACTAGGCCAAGGTGTCCAGAAGCTAATCCAGTTATGGCAAATTCCAGTTAGGGGTCAGGGTCTCCACCAAAGGGTCTATAAAAGCAGCCAGGAGCAAAGGCCCACCATCCTCCATCTTTCTGGAGTCCCTTACTCTGATTCTTTCTTACCAGGGTAGCTATCTATCTTCTCCTCCCCCTTTTTCCTTTTCCTCTTACAAACAAAGTGTCTTCCTTTTGTTCAGCTTTGTCTCTCTAATTTTTTTGTGGGGCCTAAGTTTGCAATCCCAGGGGGCTGCCTGGACACCAGACCAGCAGTGCTCATCCACCAGCCATGATAACCTGCAAGAGAGGACACAGCAAGAAGGAGGCAAGCCCAGGACAGAGTCTTCATTGGGAACTGAACTGGCCAGCATCTTGATCTAGGAATTTCCAGGGTACAGAACTGTGAGAGAACACATTTTTCTCTTTTTTAAGCTACCCAGGCTCTCATTTTGACCGGTGCAGCCTGGGCATAGTGATACAGCTTCCATCAGTCTTCCATGTAGAGCCCTTGGGAAGATGGGTATCCTTTTACTTTTCCTTCCTGAGGGCAGAAGCAGCTTTCTTCCTAAGATTCCTTTCAGGTAGGTGGGACCATCAGTTGGAGATCTGCTTCCTGACCTGTGGACAGGTGTTTCTCATACCATGTCTGTACTTGTTGCTTCACACCTCTCGAATGGCTTCTATGTTTGCTTTCCCTTCCTTGCTTGCAAGCAGAGGCTCAACGTAAGATCTCCTGGCCCAGAAATGGCAGAGCCGCCAAGACGTTTTTAGCTTCGAATCCATGGATCCCTTGGTTTATGAGTGAAATTCCAGAAACTCTTGAGGAAAACAAATCAACTGTATTTTCAGAAAATGTAAATGTAGCATTTTCTCCTGTTACCCGTCTAGGCAAAGAACCACCGTGATATTAGCATTACCATAACTGCCATGTAGAGAAGCTACAGACACTTGGAATCAGTGGTTCCAGATGTTTGCAAATATTTTTACACTCAACGCTGTTTTAAAACTACAATAGTTATTTAACCTCCCACTGGATTTTTGTTATTTAATGCTTTCAGAAAAAAAATATATCTCAAAATTTTAAAAAATATTTGATAACCGAGTTTCTGTATCATTTGCTTTAAATTGTATGTATTTTATTTTATGTGCTTTGAGACTATTTTCCTGAAAAAGGGTGTGGGTAGATTTCAGCAAACCGCCCCAAAGGACAGAAAGAGCTTAAGAAGCTTGGTGGCAGAGGCAAAGAACTTGTGATAAAGTGATGCTAGGGGAAAGAGAAGTATTTGTTGGGCTGACACACTGAAAATTGAAAAGTGTCAGTTACTTATGTTAGCCTTCCCAAGGAGAAATGTCCTCACCCTCTAAGGCAAGGGTTGGGAGACCTTTGTTTTGTTTTGTTTTTTTTTTTTGAAGAACGGGTAGTTAATATTTTAGGCTTTGTGGGCCCCACAATCTCTACTTCACCTCTTCAGTTGGGCCTTGGTAATGTTAAATAAAGATAATACATAAATGAACATTGGCCTTCTTGGAGACATCCCCAAGTGGCAATCCAAAGTAACTCTACTCTATGATTTGTTTCAGTTTACCTGTACATTGTCTTAAATTTAAAAAACTAATTTCAAAATGTTTAAAAATAGTGAGATTTCACTGAAAAAGTAAATAAGATGACCATACAGAACACTTTACAGCGTTACCACGAGCCGCATCACAGGGACAGGATTCTCTGACACTTGGGAAACTTGTTCTTCAGTTCAGTTGTAGCCCACCACTTCTAGATGCCTTCTCCACAACCACTTGGCCCTGTATTAGGGTTTAGATCTGACTGTTCCCCCTAAGTCTAGTGTTTGGAAGATGAGTGCATCGTGGGGTGCTAGAGCCAGCAGTGGATCCATTCATTGCTGAGTTTAAAAGCTGGATGTGGGGCTGATGATTTACCTCAGTGGTTCCGCCCCCTGCCTCGCAAGCATGAGGACCTGAGTTCAATCCCCGGTACTTAAATAAAATAAATAAATAAATAATAAAAACCAAGAGCTGAACGTGCTGTTAGGAGGTAGGGCCTGTTTGGAGTTGAGTGGCTGGAGGTGTAGCCTAGAAAAAGTGTATTCTTGCCCTGACTTCTCTCTTCGCTCTGGTCCTGGCTGCTATGGTAAGAACAGTTTTCCTCTGCCAGACCCTTCTGCATGTGGTTTGTGCCTTGGAGCCATCCAACCATGGATGGAAACCATGAGCTGAGATAAACCTCAAATTGCAGGGGCCAGGTGTTTGGTCTCTACAATGAGAAAATGACTAAAACAGACTCAGAGAACATGTAATTGAAAGCTTTCACCCCATAGAAATTCAAGCTTTGGTTCCTCTGGGAAGCATTTGTTCAGAAAACTGTTATACTCTGAACTGTTCTCCAACTTGCAAGTAAGTGCCATGTTCTCAGATGCAAGCTATCTGTTCTGTTGCGATCTATATCAGAGGTCTTGAAACAAGGGCTCGCACACCAAATCTCACCTGTTGCTTTTGTGATTTTGCAAATACACTGCACTAGAATATGGCCCTGTCCATTTAAAAAAATGTTTTGTCTATGGATTCTTTTATACTCTCAATGCTGAATTCAGGAGTCTAACTAATTACTATCTGGTCCTTTCCAGAAAATGCTTGCTCACCTATGATCTAGACATTTGGTGTAAGAATTTATTTACATAAACGTGTGCTAAGCTAGCACTGATTTTTATTTCTAGCTTTTCATTCAGATGTTTCACTTTGTTGTGGCAGCCAATTATTTCCTTGTAGCCCACTGCACAACCTAGAGGTGGACCAGCCGGTCCCCCGGGAAAGAAGCACTTCAGTAGGAGGGGAACAACAGGAGAGATATTGGCATGTGATACTTGTTCAGCCAAATACCTTTGCCTTTATGTGGATTTGAATCAGGACTATTTTTTAGTTAAAATTGTTTCTTTAAAGAGTCATTAAGAGAAACATTTTAAATCATCTTATTGCATAAATGTTACCTGGACGGAGGACAAAATTACTGCTTGATTTTTCAGCAAATCCCTACTTACTCCCAACCTCATTCAATCATAAAGTGTGACAGAAAGTATCATGAAAGAAAATAGCTAATGGCTGGGGAGCATTAGACCATTTTAAACATCTGTATTGCAGCTAATCTTCTCGAAACATGCTTACAGTATTATGTTCATTTTGTGCCTCCAGCTTGAAGGAAAAAGATCCAGTTCATAGGGTCAGAAAAAAATACTAAGCACTGGTAAATATCTATCGATGGGTTTAATCCTCTCCCAGGAAGTCAGTCTGTTTGGACACACAAAAATGTTCTAAAATCTTTTCTGTCACCCGTTTTCTTCCTACTTCCACTCAACCATCTATGGCTTGTTAAAATAAGATTTTTAAACTCTAAATTACTTATGTAGAACCCCTTCTCAGTCTTCCTATGGGTCAGAGAATAAACATTTTGTTGAAGTTCATGCACTGTGGGTCTAATCCAAAGAAAACACACTCTATAATGCCCTACGATAGTCCACACCATGGAAGTGCTGTAAATGAAGGAGTATCAGTGTTAGCATGCATGAGTCTGTGAATTTGATCACCAATACCACAACAAACAAAAAGAATAATTATAAGGGAATAAGAAAAGTAATAAGACGGGGGATTACAGGGGTCAGGCTTATTAAGACATGACGTAAAGAACCCTGACATCAGACACCTGATACATCATCAGAGCTTTTGATCAAGAAGCCCTGGTGACCCTGGTGAACCTCTGGTGACCTATTTTCTAAAATGGTGGTACCACTGTCCACTATCTGAGTGCTGACCTCCAGTCAGGAGGAGCTGAAATGAGATGAAAGAGTGATTTTACTCTCTAAAGAATTCTACAAAGTCAGCAGTTCTTTAATTGGCTGAGAAGGAAGATCCTGGGATTCTTATTGTAATTATTTTCTCTATTTTGTTTTTTAAAGTTTCTGTCAAGGCCTCTGTAAGTTCCAGCTGGCCAAAGATGGGGGCAGTGTGAACATCACTTAGGATAATAAGTACAAAAGATTAAAGACATCAACTATGTTTAATTCTATAAAATAATAATGAACCCCAAATTCCTTGGTCACTTTGGAGTTTTCTGGGGAAACACTTCAATATTTTGAAAGCTTATATACCAAGAGAATGAACACTCACCGTGCCTTCTGATAGAATATGTGCCTCTGGAAAAGGATAAAGTAAAATTTCTTTTTAGAAAAAGATCTCACTAATGAACAAAGAAGGAGAGATCGTATTTGCAACCGATATCAAATTTGTGTATTTCAGCAATTATGTTCAATGGTTGATAATGTTGTGAGAAGAGACAACAATTTGAAGAAGTCTTGCCTAAATAAACAGAGAATAAAACCATGTGAATCCGTTCAAATCTCTAGATCTACATACTAACTTACTGGAAATTCTAGAGACAAGAGAAAACTTCAAATCAGGCCGAGAAGATATAATTCACAAAATGCTAACTTTATGAAAACTGGATAAAGATAACTCACTTCTAAAGAAAAAGTTCTAGAAAAATTTTAAAAAGGGAGACAGAAGAAAACCAATAAATCAAAAAAAAATTATAAAGGACGTATCAGCCAATGACTCTGTTAAGAAATTTTTTGTATTCTGACTCAAGCAACTTACTGAAAAATAATAAGGCAATCAGGTTATTGCAAGAATCACTGACTTGATAGTTGTTCTACTAATGACTTTTTGTCAATTATCTGTTTTGATCATTGCATTATGGTTTAAAAAATCTTATGGCCTAATATATTTACAGATTATTATCTGGGGCTGGGGGATGTAGTTATGAGTAAAACATGATAGACTGGGGACTGGTACTTGCTGAAGACAGGAGATGGGTACAAAAGCGCTATGTCATTTTATCTGCTTTTGTTTATGTTTAAAACTTTCCATAATAAATGGCTAAAAAGAAAACAAAAAGAAGTAATGGATGTAGAAATCCTCACTTATGTTCAAAGGCTTTGCACTTGGAGCTACAGTGTGAGTGCAGAGCGTGCAGTAGGGGGCAAACTGCATCACTTCTCTGCCAAATACTTAAATTAGATTTGATCAGTCAACTCTGAAACCCATAAAACTATAAAGCTGCCTCAGTAAAATCCATGTGACAGACACATCATTGAAATCTGCTAAAAATTTCAGCATTTATTAAAAAAAACTTCAATGTAATAAACATCCCTTTCTTGCAAGTTGAAAGACTATCTCCAAATAGTCTTTCAGCCTATCATTGGTTCCTTTAATATTGTGATTTACTGACATAAATCTGTGACTATTTACTGACACAAATCTTGAACACACGTGACGTGCTCAATCAGAAATCTGGGATTCATGTTAAAGAGATAATTATATGTTCAAATTAAAATATTCAATAGAAAACATTTTTTAAATTTCCAGTTGTAAAATTTCTAGTGCTTTGGTTACCAGAAGGATTTATCATGGAAAAATATGATGTGTCATTGATCCTACTATGGATTTAATTTTTTCCTATGGTATTCAGAAGAAGAAGGGCAGTTTAACATAAAACAGCTTCTCCCCTCTTTGGTGCTGTGGTCAGTGTTTAAACTGAATAAAATTTTCTCATCAAAATTCCATCCTGTGAATTGAAATGGCCACCAGAGGATGCAGAGAGCATTCTGGGAGTGCTATCGGCAGTGACCAGTAGGCTGAATGTTACCTTTATGAAAGTCTGGGCTATATTGTTCACCTCTTTTATGTTACTTTGGGGATATATTTTATTTTTCAAAAGGACACCAATGAAAATGAAAGATGTTCAGAATTTTAGGTTCTCCTTGAAACCACTAGAGACCCCCGTGTGTGTGTGTGTGTGTGTGTGTGTGTGTGTGTGTGTGCATGTGTGCCAAAACTTGGTTTAGGAAGCAGTGTCTTAGATCCTGGTTTTCAGCCCCCAGCACTTGCAAGGGGCCAATTAATGACAAGAAAAATGGAAAAGACTCTGCTTTTGTTAGTGACACCAGCAGCACACTGAGCTTCTGTAATTCTGCAAGCACTGAGCTACTCCTGTTTGCATTTGAAGCCATCCTCATGGCTTGAGGCCCTCTTACCTGCTGTTCTAAATGAAAAAATAAAGTAAGTATAAAAAATTTTTGAGAAACAAAAACATCTAGCCCTGATAAATCTTCCTGAATAGCACAGGAGTTTTTTTTGTTTTTTGTTTTTTTCCTTTCCTTCCAAATTCTGTACCTGGAAACATCAATACTGAACTCTTTCTTGAAAAATTCATTATTGAATTTCTAGGACATCTGCAAATTCCAAGAAATGCTATGCATCCTAGTCATAGGTACTCAGAGCAAACTGCAAAGCCTGCAAATGTTCCTGACATCCCTGCACAAGAGAGCATTCTGTATTGCTGCTTTAAGAGCGAGATTTGAGGCCTCGGAGAGGACCATGTAGGGAGCAAACGACACCATTAGAAATGTCCTTGAAGTGGTCTCTAAGTGCTAGCTCTTTGTCAGTTTGGAATTTCAGGAAGCTGAGGAGTGACATACTTGTATGTTTTAATTTTTGTCTTTTAGAGGGCTGTAGTCCTCAACAATTTCAATACTCTCCTATGAAGGCCATATGGAAATCATGGCGGAGCTTTGGGTTGTCATGGCAGTTGTGGGGTTCCAGGACTACTGTCGAAAATGCTGTGTTCTAAAGTGAGTGAGACATTTCTGCTCAAGGGAGAATCAGCTGCTGTGTCACTGGATTGTTAACATTTCACTGAACATGAATATAAGTGAAAAACCTGCTTATAATGATATGAGCCCAGAAATAAGTTCAGTTTGCAAAGAATAAGTTTTAAAAGCAACAGATACATGATACACCATATAGTTTACCCTTTAAAATCATACTTTGATGGTTTCAAGTGTATTTGCAAGATGGTGCCAACATTATACTATCTAATTCTATAATTTTTCATCTTCCCCAAGCCGCCAGTTAGCAGTCATTCCTCACCTCCCTGTCTCTTGAGGTACTAGAAATTAATCCACTCTCTGTCTGTATAGACTTGCTTCTCCTAGGCATTTTATATAAATGGAATGAAATAATGGTTATATTTTGTGTGGCTTCTTTCACTCAATATAATTTTTTTTTGGTCTTTTTGAGACAGGGTCTCACTATGTAGTTGAGACTGACCTGGGACTCACTATGTAGTCCAGGCTGGTCTCACCTCACAGCGATCCTCCTGCCTCAGCCTCCTGAGTGCTGGGATTACAGGTGTGTGCCACCATGCCCGGCTTCAATATAATATTTTAACGTTTACTGACACTATAGCATGTTTCAGCACTTTATTCCTGTTTGTGGGTGAACAATATTCCCCTGTATGGATATATTACATTTAGCTTTCTTCATTTATTGGTTGAAAGATCCTTGTGCTGGCATGCTTGCTGATGTATACTAAAATAAAGACTGAAACTACCAAATAAACTACCATCTGAGGGAAACACTGTGCTGTTTTGGTTCTGAATTTAATGAAGAATTGGCCATCCTTTTAGGAAATTACATTACCAAGAACACTGTGCCGTGTGGATTCAAGTCACCAGCTTGGATTTATAGGAGTTAGGCTTGAGGGCAAGACTGCCGTGAGACCCTCTGGTGGAGAGGTGGCCCTCTCACACAGGGCCCATCTTTCCTCGGTGGCATCTGTGTGCATACATACATGGTCGGAGCTCCAGGTGTTTCGGGCAAGTGATGTACACGTTGCTGTCGGAGTTGGGTAGATTTGCCATGGTGACAAATGAACCAACACAGCCATTGCACCTTTGATTCACTGGTGCTTATTCCTGATCAATAATTTTCCCGGCACAAGAAAAAGAAAACCTACAGTAGTATGAAGAAACACCTGACTCAAATTTTATGTAGCCCTGGAAGGAGAGACTCTTAAGTCGTGTGTGTTAAAATGGAAGTATGATATTGAGATGAGAGATTTCTACCTAGAAAAATTTTCATCAAATGGAAATCCTACTACTTATACATGGTATTGCTTCAAAAAAATCTAATCTAATATATATAAAAATATAATATATATAAAAATATAATATATATAAAAAATCTAATCTCTCTCTCTCTCTACATATATATATATATATAGTTATTTAATATGTATAATATGATAAAGCATTATTTGTAAAAGTATCAGACACCTCTGACTGAAATATTCAGTCACCTGCTTAGTTTTACATTTTTAAAATTTTGTACCTTCAATTATTTTGTAATTTGGGACAATTTAGTTTTGGCCATTTTGTCTTTGGTCTGCTTCCCTGTTATCAAACTTTTTTGGCTGGTTCATTCTTTTTCTTGTCTTTTTGGGTACCAGGAATTGATCTCAGGACTTTGCGCTTGCCACGTAGGTGTGAGTGCCACTGAGCTAAAGGCTCGACCCTGGCTGGTTCATTAGTACAGTTATAGTCATATAAGATTAAATACTTCTGAAATCTCCTTGGCATGTTTTTTTTCTTTTATTGAGTTTATTGGTACATTTTAGGTATACAGTACAGTTACATTCATTATTGGGATCCTGTACCTTTACGACAGGTCTTGGTTCTCATTTTTTCCCCTTGTCCCTACCTTCCCTTCACCCCCTCCTCCCCTCCCCATTTACAAACACTTTATTTCCATTTTTTCATTTTCTTGTATTTTTTTTGTTTCTCTTATACCTTTCCCCTACCCGTCCCACCTTCCCTACACCTTTAGCCCTTTTCTTCCCATTTCACAGTGTCAATTATCTCATTAGGATCTTGTGTACTATTACAGTTTATTCACACCAGAGAAACTATTCGGTATTTACACATGTGACTTATTTATTTCACTTAGGAGTATATCCTCAATATGTATCTATTTTCCTATGAATGAATCTAATTTCTCATTCTTTATGGCTGAGTAGTACTCCATTTTATAGAAAAACCACATCTTCTTTATGCATTCTCCAACTGATGGGCAAATGGGCTGTTTCCAAGTTTTAGCTATTACAAACTGCCACTATAAACATGGGTGTGCATATATCACTCTGGTATGATTCTTTTAATTCTTTTGGAAAGATACCCAGAAGAGGGATGGCTGGATCAAACGGAACCTCTAGTCCCAGTTCTTTGAGGTATCTCCTTATTGATTTTCATAGTGGTCACACCAGTCTGCATTCCCAGCAACCATGGAGAAGGGTTCCTTTCTCCCCACAACCCCACCAACATTTGTTATTGGTTGATTTCTTGATAGCAGCCACTCTTACTGAGGTGAGGTGGAATCTCAATGTTGTTTTCACCTGCATCTCTCAAATGACCAGTGATGTGGAACATTTTTTTCATATATTTACTTGCTGCTTTTAATTTTTTGTCTGAGAAATGTCTGTTCATTTCAGATGCCCATTTTTGAATTGGGTCTTTATATTTGGGGGTGCTGAATGTTTTGAGTTCTTTATATATTTTAGATAATAGTCCTTTGTCTGAGGGGCAGCTGGTAAAAAGTTTTTCCCGCATTGTAGGTTGTCTCTTAGTTCTGTTGATGGTTTCTTTTGCAGTGCAGAAGCTTTTTAATAAGATGAGATCCCAGTTGTTGATTCTTTCTGCTAGTTCCTGTGCTACTGAGGATTTGTTCATAAAGTCTTTTCCTATGCCATTGTCTTCAAGAGTTCTGCCTAACTTATCTTCCAGCAAGTTTAGTGTTTCTGTTTTAATATTTAGGTCTTTAATCCACTTGGATTTTAATTTAGTGTATGGTGAAAGATGAGGGTCTAGTTTTAATCTTTGGCATTTTGAAATCCAGTTTTTCCAACACCATTTATTAAAGAGGCCATCCTTCCTCTAGTGGGGATGGTGAGCTCCTTTGTCAAAGATGAGGTAGCTGAGTACATCTTGAGTTGTTTTTGTGTCTTCCAATCTGTTCCACTTATCCCCAGGTCTGTTTCTTTGCCAGTACCACACTGTTTTTATCACGGTGGCTTTGTAGTATAGTTTCAAATTGAGAATTTTTGTACTCACTGCCTTGTCTCTGTTGCCTAGGATGGCTTTTGCTCTTGTAGGTCTCTTCTGGTTCCAAATGAATTTTTGGATTTTTTTCTAGTTCTGTGAAATATAGTGTTGGAATTACAATTGGCATTGCATTGAATCTGTATAGTTGTTTTGGTAGTATGGCCATTTTCACTATGTTGATTCTTCCTACCCAGGAGCAGGGGATATCTTTCCATTTTCTTATATCCTCTTTGATCTCTCTTTCTTTTTTTTTTTTCAGAGTGCTGTAGTTTTCAGTGTAGAGGTCTTTTGCTTCTTTTCTTAGGTTGATTCCTAGATACTTCATTTTTCTGAATACTATTGTGAAAGGAATTGTTTCCCTAATTTCTTGCTCAATGAGTCTGTTATTTGTGTACAAGAAGGCTATTGATTTTTGGGTGTTCACCTTGTATCCAACTACTCTGCTAAAAGTGGTCAGTTAAGTCTAGAAGTCTTTTGGTAGTGTTTTGTGGGTCTTCAATGTAGAGTATCATATCGTCAGCAAATAGTGACAGTTTAACTTCTTCCTTTCCTATCTTTATTGCTTTAATTTCTTTCTCTTGTCTAATTGCTATGGCTAATGTTTCCAGAATTATATCAAAGAGGAGTGGTGATAGTGGGCATCCTTGTCTTGTTCCTGATTTTAACATGAAGGTTTTCAGTTTGGGGCCATTTAATATGATATTGGCTGTTGGTTTTTCATGATAGCCTTTATTAAGTTATGATATAGACCATCTATTCCAATTTTTTGCAGGGGTTTTATCATGAATAGGTGTTGAATTTTGTCAAATGCTTTTTCTGCATCTATTGAGAGGATCACATGGTTTTTGTCCTTGACTCTGTTAACATAGTCTATTACATTTATTGACTTAATGTATGTTGAACCATCCTTCCATCCCTGGAATAAATCTGACTTGGTCAGGATGTATGATCTTCTTGATGATCCTCTGTATTGTGTTTGCTAGTATCTTATTAAGGATTTTTTGCTTCTATATTCATTAAGGAGATTGGCATATAGTTCTCTTTTTTAGTTGCGTCTTTCCCTGGTTTGGGAATCAAAGTGATACTTGCTTCCAGGAATGAATTTGGAAGTATTGCTTCCCTTTCAATTTCATTGAAAAGTTTGAAGGGTAAAGGCAGTAGTTCTTCTCTAAATGTCTTGTAAAATTCATCAGTGAATCCATCAGGACCTGGGCTTTTCTTTGTTGGTAAATTTTTAATTACATTTTCAATTTCACTGACTGTAATTGGGGTGTTTAAAATGTTTTTATCTTCTTTGTTCAACTTTGGTAATTCATAAGTATCTAGAAATCTGTCCATTTCTTCTGTTTTCCATTTTGTTAGAGTACAGGTTCTCAAAGTAGGTATTGACTATCCTCTGTACTTGTGTTGGATCTGTTGTGACTTCACTGTTTTCATTCCTGATTGCATGGTTCTGAGCCTTATCTTTCCTTTTTTTGATAAGGTTAGCTAAGGGTTTAATCTACTTTATTTATTCTTTCAAAAATCAACTCTTCAATTCATTTATGTTTTGTATCATTTTCTTAGTTTCCATTGCATTGATTTCTGCTCTTATCTTTATAATTTCCTCTCTTGTTCGAGCTTTGGGTTTTTCTTGCTCTTGTTTTCTAGGAGTCTAAGATTCATCATTAGGTTGTTTATTTGAGCTCACTCTGTTTTCATAGTGTGGGCATTCAGTGCTATGAATTTTCCATGTAGAACAGCTTTCTTTGTGTCCCATAGATTCCTGTATGTTGTGTTTGCATTTTCATTTATTTGTAAAAACTGTCTGATTTCTTCTTGCATTTCCTCTGTGATCCACTGATCAGGAGAGTGTTGTTCAATTTCCATGTGTTTGTGAAGTTCCTACAGTTTCTTGTGTTATTGATCTCCAGCTTGATGGCATTATGATCTGATAATATACAGGGAATAACTTTGATTCTTTTGCATTTATTCAAACTTATTCTGTGAGATAGTATGTGATCTATCTTGTAGAATGACCCACGTGCATCTTAAAAGAATGTATATTCTGATTTTGTGGGGTGGAACACTCTATAGACATCTATTAAGTACATGCATTCAAAAGCGTGGTTCAGTTCTAATATTTTTTTGTTGATTTTTTGCCTAGATGATTTCTCAGTTTTGAAAGTGGGGTATTTAGATCCCCCACTACAGTTGTATTAGTGCTTATTTGGTTTTTCATGTTTCTTAATATTTATTTTATATAGTTGGGGGCATTAATATTTGGTGCATATATGTTTATGATTGTCATAAACAATCTTGAATTGCTCCCTTTAGAAGGATGTAGTGGTCTTCTTTGTCTCTTTTAATCAGTTTTGGTTTGAAATTTACTTTGTTTTTTTGTTTTTGGTACCAGGGATTGAAGTCGGGTCCTTGCGCTTGCAAGGCAGGCCACCGAACCACTGAGCTAAATTCACGGCCCCTGAAATTTACCTTGTTTGCAAATAAGATTGCTACCCCTGCTTTTTTCTGGGCTCTTGTAGCATGAAGAATTGTTTTTCATCCTTTCACTTTCAGTCTATGGGCTTCTTTTTGCACTAGGTGTGTTTCTTGTATACAACATATTGTTGGATTTTGCTTCTTAATCCATTCTGCCAGTCTATTTCTCTTGATTGGTGAGTTGAGGCCACTGACATTGATGGTTATAACTAATATGTACTGTCTTATTATTGTCATGTTATTCACCTTTTGTTTACTCTTTTTACTTTTTCGCCTTCTCCTTTTAGTTTCTTGCCTTGCCTATTTGATTTGCTCTGCTGGGCCTCATGGTGTTACCTTCATCACCTTTTTCTAAGATATTGTTTAGAATTGCTTGTAGTGCTGGTTTGGTATTCATGAAGTTTCTCAGGTGTCCTTTGTCATGGAAGTGTCTTATTTCCCCATCCATTTTGAAAGAGAGTT
>NW_022900940.1:2725943-2726462 GCF_012274545.1 Fukomys damarensis | reverse complement strand
TGATTCTGATGGGCTTTCCTTTGCATGTGATTTGTTTCTTTGCTCTTACTGCTTGTAGTATTTCATTCTTCTGTTGGCTTTCTGGGATCTGGATTATTATATGTCTAGGTGTAGACTTTTTTTGATCGTGGCTAGTTGGAGTCCTATATTCCTCACTTATCTGTATGTCAAATTCTTCCTCTCGATTTGGGAAGTTTTCTGTCATTGATTCTGCAAACAGCTTTTTTAAATCATTTGTATTTTCTCCTGCTACTTCATGGATTCCTATCAGAATTATTATATCTAGGTGTAGACTTTTTTTGATCGTGGCTAGTTGGAGTCCTATATTCCTCACTTATCTGTATGTCAAATTCTTCCTCTCGATTTGGGAAGTTTTCTGTCATTGATTCTGCAAACAGCTTTTTTAAATCATATTTATTTTCTCCTGCTACTTCATGGATTCCTATCAGGCTTATGTTGTTCTTCTTTGCATCATCTAGGAGTTGCTGGATCAATTTCTCATGATCCCCTACTGTTTTT
>NW_022900940.1:2696866-2720368 GCF_012274545.1 Fukomys damarensis | reverse complement strand
GGAGCTCGTGCGCACGCCGCCGGGTGATCCCAGAACTTCAGTCTTTAAAGAGTTCACTGCGCGAGCCCGCGAGCCGCGCCGCTGCCTGCGGGAGGAGGCCCCGGCGGGAGTGTGCGGGGACGGGTGCTGGGGTTTGGCTAGAAACACGTTCCGAAGATCTCAATGGAGTTTTTAATCTCCTGGATATCTGTTTGAATCTGTTTTATGGATTCAATTTCTTTCCTATGTTGGGCACTTATTGTTTCCATTTCTTTCTTATGGTAGGCCTTCATGGCTTCTGTCGTGGTCCTGAGCTCATCTATTTTTTTTGTCAGTTTCTGTTCTAGAGTCTCGAATCATGACTTTCATTTTGCTCACCATCTCTATGGTTATCTGGGAAATTATTTTTGTTTTGTATTTTTCTATAGCCTAATTGATCTGTTTTGTTACTTCCTGTGCTTTGAGTTCAGGGTGTCCTGGTGGTTCACTATCAGACTTTTCATCATCATTTGCCCTACTGTTTTCCACTGGTGAACTGGAAGTCTGTCTTTGTGTCTTGTTTAAATGTTTTCTTTTTTATTTTTGTTGTTGGGTTGTCCTTGGTTTAATTATTGGGTTATTTCTTAAATCTTCCTGATATAGTTGCAGTTTAGTTTTTGGGTCTCTAATGACTCATAGACATTCTCATTTTCATAATATCAGAGAAAACAGCTCATTGAATCAATTCAAATCCTTATCCCAACTAATACAATCAGCCCCACAATATGATTAAGCACAACTTGCAAATTGACCACTTGTGGTAGTCATTAGTCTATCACCTTTAAACCATGTGAATTAAATTAGAATCAAGAAGCAATCCAAAATATGTTTGCAGTGAATAAACTTTTCAATATAGGATATTTACCATTTAGGATGGGGTCTTAGACAGAGTTAGGATGAGAGGAGTAGATAAGGAAAAGAATTGGAGAAGGTTTCAAGTGAAGCCAGAGGACATAGAATGACCACACAATCTTTAGGAAACTGTTAAATTCAAAAGAGATAGACATAGTAGAAGTATAAGAACAAGAATATATCCCCTTAGCAGGAATAGGGGCTCACTTTCCCTTGAAACTATGGACCTTTTAGTGAGGTAGAATGACAGAAGAAAAGAACATAAAGAAAAGAGAAAAAAATGATAAAAGAAGAAACCTGAGTTAGGGCAGGAGCAGAAACAGAAAGGGAGATGAGGGATAATATGATGGAGCAAGAGATTGAGTTGGAGTAAGAGGACAGAATAAGGAAAGAATTTGCAGAGTGGAACGAGGAAAAGAAAGAAAAAAAAAGGATTTGAAGGTCCTCTTTCAGACTATATCTCTGCTGTCATAATGTACAACACATGATGCCATGTGCAGAACCTAGTCCCCTGATCTCAGCTAACTGATGGCAGAATCCCACGACACAGACTGACCTCAGGCTGCAAGGCCCAGATTGAATTCCCCTATCTCCTGAAGGGTTGAACTCCACACAGTTCTACTACAGGTTTCCCCTGCCCCCTTTTTAAAGATGTTCAAAGTTTGGAGCTCAAAAAAATTCCCTTTATGACCACCTCTGCTCTTCAGAGTGGGTTCAAAGACTGGCAAAATCACTAGGTCTGAGAGCATGGGGTGGGGGGGTCTGTTTGGGGGAGTTCAAGGGTGCCTAAGTGGCTACCTTCATGGCACTGGAGTGGCAGCATCGTCAGGGGAGGGTGTAGCTAAGCAGGCCTTTCCTTGCCACTTTTCATAACAAAGAAATGTTGATTTATTATGAGTCACTATGACTCCAAGTCATTTCCATCATCATCCTATTATTGATGTTATTGACTAATTAAGAGATGGAGCTGGCTCGCCCCAGGTGCCCCCACGTACTCTGAAGAAGCAGCGGCCATTGAAATGGGAGAGGGCCTGTCATTGCTGGTGAGGCTTTGTGGGTGCGTAAGAGACATCTTTATGTCCAGCCAACCAAGCTGGTTCTAGAGAGTCTGAGGTGCTCTTCAGAGTTTAAAAGTTTGCTGCATCAGAAGAATCTGACATTAGAGAATATCTAGAATTCCATTTTCACTATACCAATAAGAAAACTGGCTCAGGAGGCACAAATCCTGATAAGGGTTGTATTGCTTAGGATGAATTTTTTCATAGCTCTCCAACAGTTCTGGGCTGAGTTTGAACATTGTTAGTGACAAGGAACTCATTGCCTAATGAAGAAATCCTGCTGAATGGTTTACACATTTAGTTATAAACCCCATGCACTCTTTAGAAACTGATTTAATTTTTCTCATGATAAACCTTTTAATATTTAAATTAAATGAAATGGAGTACTACTCAGCCATAAAGAATGAGAAACTAGAGTCATTCATAGTGAAGTGGATGCATTCTGAGGCCATACTCTTAAGTAAAAGAAATAAGACACACATGTGTAAATATCAAATAGTTTCTCTGGTGTGAAAACTTAAAGTGTAAATTGTAGAACAGTATACAAATTGCATAACTGATAATGTGAAATAGGAAGAAGAGCGCTAAAGGTGTACGGGAAGTGGGAATGGTAGGGGAAAGGAAATAAGGGGCAAGAAAAAATATGAGAAAAAGTAAAAATGGAAACAAAGTCTTTGTGAATAGGGGAGGGTGAAGGGGTGAGGGGAGGGCAGGGGTATGGGGAAAAATAAGAACCAAATTCTGTCATGTAAGGGTACAAGATTCCAATGATGAATGTAACTATACTGTATACTTAGAAAGCGCCAATAAACTCAATAAGATAAAAAAAATTTAAATGCAATTATCTTTTAATGTTGAAATCCACTTGTTTTTTTTCCACAAATCTAAATATCATATCCTTAAACTGTTTCTAATTATCCCAATTCTTTTTTGGGCCTAGTTGCTTGAGTTTGTTTCCATTGTGCAACGTGGTCAGCAAATGCTTGCATAGTAGATCATCTGCAAAAGCAGTGTATCTGAAGTTCAAGTGGCTGATGACAATAAAAAAATGTGCAAGACATGGTGAGAACAGAAGCCAGGATTCTGCTACTGAAAATCTTTCTCAAGGATATGATAAAGCCCATGAATTAGAAACACATGGTAATGGCCATCACTATGGCTCTGAGCCCATATGATTTTTCTTTATTGCCATGCAGTCTTCTGCATAATATTAACAGGTGTCCCCAGCCTTTCTTTGTATGGGGTCAGACAATAAACCTTTCAATTCTCAGTGCTTTTGCAACTATTCAGCTGCTATTGGAGTGCAAAACAGCTAAGTCTGATTTGTGAACAAGTGGCTGTACTGGAACTAAACTTACTAAAATATAGAGCCAGGCTATTATGCTAATTATTTTTAAAAAACACTTCAGACTTTTTAAAAACAAAGGGCACAAAATATAAATGAGGTAAAAAATAAAAGACAGATAATGGAAGTAGGGAGATAAATCTCACATAGGTAGGGGATCAAGAGATACAGAGAAGGAGGGTAGAGAGGAGGGGAATAGGATAAAAACCACAATTATGATATGTTATGTAAATGCGTTGACTCCATTCAAGGTATATAATCATTATATACTGCAAACATATACTAATAAAATTTAAAAAAAATAAGGTCAATGAAGGTGTCTGGCATGATCTTTTGCTTAGTGAAGCCAAGTGGGTTACTACTGGTGATTACTATTCCCCTAGTGATTCTCAAAAATTTCCTTAATGAACACCTCCGGAATGTTGCCCTGGGTGGACATCAGGCCCACTGGGTTATATTTCCCTAGATCCACTTCTTTTTAGAAATTGTAACTGCATTTAACCAATTGCAACTTCTAGCACCTCTCCTAGGTCACTTAAAATTACCTGGCATTAGCTTGGCAGTTTCAGGATTACTGTTTTTCTTTGGTATTGGAAATATAATTCCTCTCCTCAACTCTATTTTACTCTCTTGAAATTGGATGTAGTGGGAGTATTTACATCACAGATACAAATCCACAGCACAGTTTAGAGCCCCTGCACCCAGGGTAAGTAAATCACTGAGGACTTCTAGCTGCTCTCTTACAAATATCTTCCCCACCTTGAGTTTACTTTTCTCTTAACAATATTCCTGCCAGGCATTTTAGCCAGAAGAAATTTTTATTGACACAGAAAACAGAAACTTGAACAAAAAATTTCTGTGGCCCACAAGTTATTGGATTCAGATGGGAAGTTTGTTCCTTCCTTTATTTTCTTGCTTTGAACACAGCTACACAAAGTGTTATAGGTTGCTCTTAGTATTTCTGGAAAGACATAAGTGACTGGGAGAATGTAACCTTACTGGCTGCATTCTTCACAGTCTTTGTTACTCTCCTATATAGTTTCTCTGATTTGCCCTTCCTTCCATTTTGGTACTGGGGATAAACTCGGGTCCTTGCAAGGCAGGCGGCAGAACCACTGAGCTAAATCCCTGGCCTTTGCTAAGTATTTTACCTGTGTTTTCTGCCTGTGTCTTCTGAAATGGTTCTTGAGGTACCTCACCATTTTCTCACCTTATAACAATGTGCTGCTGCCTTGCAGAATGGCAGTTCTAAGAACAAATTTGAGAAGATTAAGAGACTCCCTAAGTTAGGACTGACAATCAGAGATCTTTTTACTCAATGCACTTCACTTACTCGAATGTTGTGCTTGCTTTGCCATTTGGTAAAAGAACACACGACAAATCTGAAACCTCCTCATTAGTAATTTGAACTTTGCTCACTTACAATGAGCCTGGCCCCCACTATAGCAGACTGAATGCAATGAAACTAAAGCCTTCTCTCTCACTTACCTCCATGATACTCAGCAGAGTCATGGAAGATCTTGGATAATTAGATTTACTAAATGGCAGTCAACAGAGGCAACCACGACCTGATCCTACTTCATGATCTTCTCTTTGAAAGAAATTCATTGATCTGTCCTCAGGCTCTGCCAAAGTAAGGATCCTGGATAGGTCGCTAACTGGTATAAAAATGTTTCTGTTCCCAGCAGTTTCACTTATATGCCCTTCAATCTCCTTCCCATTTTGGAAACAGTGACCCTCTTCAAAACACTGCCTCACTGTACCCTTCTGTAGATGACACAGGGACAAATATTTCACTGCAAAAAGTCATTTAAGAGATGAATTCAGGAAGTAAAGGTAAGGAAGACAGGAGATGAAGGAAAACCAGTAAGCAAGGTGTATGTTTCTGAGCAGGCTGTGGATTTGTTTAACTGTGCCTCACTGGGGACTTTTTGAAGACTGAACAGAACTTTACTGCTCAGTATGATAGCCACTGGTCACATGTAGCTTGAATTAAAATATTAAAATTAAACAAAAGTCAAAGCCAGTTCTTATTTCACAATTACAGTATATAAGTGTCCAATAGAAGTGTTTGCCAAATGGCTACTATTTTGGACAGCTACAAAATAGTCCACTCTGTAGCTCGGGTACAGAATATCCCCTTGGAGTTGCCCACCTGGGAGCAAGAAAACCAGGGAATTGATACATTAATCTGCCTGTCGGTGGTCAGTGGCTGCTCTCCTCACCTGTCTCCATATATCTGCATCTCTCTATACAGGTACACAAACATGGGTGGTAGGGGTGGACACAACAGTGTCTGCAGTAAGTGCAAATCAGTCATGCCACTCCCTGTTTGCTAAACCCTTTTAATGAATCCCTATAACACTCCCGATGGAACCTAAACTCTTTTTTATGCCCTACATGTCCTCGTGATCTGACTTCAAGGTTACTTCCAATCTTCTGCCTCTTGGCTCTCCATTGTTCTGCTTTGGCATCAAAGTGAAAGCCCTTCCCTAGGTCTGGCAAACCTGTCAAATCCTTCTTTGATGAGGGCCTTGGCACATATTGCTCTGCCTTCCTGTAGCATCCCTCCCTCCTCATCCTCTACCCACTCCCACCCCCAGTCTCCACATGGCCATTCTCTGTCATCCTCCAGTTCTCAAACTCAGTGTTCTCTGAACACATGACCTAAAGTTTGCGTACTTGTCCCTTCTTGGTTCCTCTTGAAATGCTTACATCGTTCTTTGTAATCATTTATTCGTTTCTGTTTTCATCTGTCACCTCTAGAGCTGCATCTGACACATAGTGAGTACTGAATAGATACTTGTTTCTTGGATGAATAAGTGAATGGAGGCCATATTTACCGATGGGGATAAGATAGGACATGAAAGGTCATTCCTCTGCAGAAATACAGGGGCATGTGAATTTTCTTGGCCAATTAGCCTAGATGACTGGCGCCTGCTCATCACTCACACATGGTAGAGTGACCGTGACATTGTGTGTAGCTGCCGATAATCATCTTACACACCAGATGCCTCCTCAGGTCACTAGTAATTTACATTCTGCAAAAACTCGGGGTACCAGCAGGGTGAGTTCTCCAATGTGCAGTTGCCTGCCTGTGTTGGCAGCACTCAAGTCTGGCTTACACTTTTTTTTTTCCTTAGTGGTTTAGAAACACTGGTAATGGTGATAACAAATGGAGAGTTTTACAAATTCAACAAGGATCTTAGACTTCAGGCATTCCAGAAAGAGCGTGAAATAAAAACATGTGAAAAAAGAGTGTGAAATAATAAATTTTGGCTGTTTACCCAAGTGTGTTTGCCCTGAGTAGGACAGACCTGACTCAGGGAGTTTATAGGTAACAACATAGTCACAGCAATCTGAGAATAATAATAAAGATTGTTATTTACTGCTATCTTTATATTTATAAAACAATTACACTATTTCTTTAGTTCTCCCATAACCATTATGCTTTGTCTGATGATCTCTATTTTCAGACATGAATATTGAGAGACTGCAAGCTTTTCAGTAAATCAAAATTAAAAGCAAAGACACAAGGACTTGACCATTTAGGGGAGTTCTTTCGATTACAGTTCTTGGATTGTTTTTAGTATACACAATATCTTTCTAGCCTCAGGTAGGGAGGGGAGAAGAGAAGAGGAAAAGTGATGGTGGTGAGGTGGGTGACAGGTGTGGGAGGCTCCAAGTTTCCAAATCTGACCATCTTGTGAGGATTCAGATTAGGATCCAGATGAATTCACCTGGTATCCAGATGAAGAAGTAATGATCAGGCCTTCGTGAGTGGGAAGAAGCCACAACATATCATGTGGGAGGTTGTGTGGAACATAGAAGCAGAGAGTGAAAACTATTTTCACTGGGCAGTGGTGCCTAGCATTATTTTGAGTAAATACACAAGCTTCCCAAGTCCTCTTCTCCCAACTGGTGGGATTTCCCAACTTGATGCTGCTTCGTTCCAATACCCATATTTTGCTCCCACTCTAGCTTGGTTACCCCACAGTTGGAGTCCATGGAAATAAATCCACTAAGTCCATTTGAGTACAGTAGTTGGTCCTCTTCTGCAACCTTGAAATCCACTCACAGAAGACACATGATGTCCTTTCTGTTCCCACAGTATCCCCATAGAAGAAACAGGTTCTGTGTAGTCTACTGCAACTCAGATCTGCCTTCTTTCCTCTTCTATGACTCCAAAAAAGCACAGAAGAAGATAAATACATGAGATACTAGCATTTTGGGCCAGATTCACAAACTGGTGTCCCATAGATGTAAGTCTTCAGCCGCATCTTTTAACAGAATTTAAGTGGGTTATAATATGTAAGTTTGGAGATTTCATATCAACATGCAAATGTTTAGATAATCCTAAAAATAAAATCAGAAGAATCTAGCTGCGCTTATTTGCTAATGTTGCATGGTGACTGTGGGCTAGGGCTAAATTCCGGCTACTGGTACTCTGTGAGTTCCAGGATCTCTACCCTCACTGCAGCACGCTCTCATCTCAGGGAGCCCTCCTAACTACCTCATGTCACATGGCTAGCTCCTAGAGGAATATGAGCCTTTTATGACATGTTCTAGAACTTCACTTGAATGAGCTATAATTTAAAATTTTATTTTTTTATAGCAAGAAGCCACTTTCAGCACATACCGCATGGCCACAGATTCATTGGCCTCAACCTAACTGTTTAGAAACAGTCACATGGAGTGTCTGGCCCCAGGCTTTCTCTAAGATATGCACATGAGTTTTCTCTTGAGTTAGAGCTTTTCCAAGTAGGTGATAATTGCTTTTGGGAAACCATCACCTGATCTGTGAATACACTTGATTGACTGGCATCCATATTTTTATGGCTGGTGATTGGGTATTCTGTTTAATGAAACAAGGTATTTGAATAGACACACAGGAATTTAATATTTCTAACATAGGGCAGGTTACCTAGATAACCAAAATAAATGAGAGCCATCATGGACTATAATGTGAGCAGGGAATACCACTGAGCTTGTAAGAAAGGGGGACTCTGGCCTACTAAACCTACATTCTCTACTAGGAAATCTATTGTAGTGGTGCATGTGTAGTTTACCCTGAAGCCTGAGCATGATTCTGTTTCATCACTTTTATGTTTTGCCCATGAATCCCAAGAAATTAGATTCTATCACTGTTGCCACTTGTATCAACTTCCCCTATTCCTCAGTGATGCCCTTTTATCGTTTTGTTTTGTTTTTTAAAAATAAATTGAGATGGCCTGAGTTCTACAACATCTTAAACGCGAGCTTGCATCTGTGGAGCAAATCTTAACAGCTTTGGAAGTGGGACTGTTGGGCTTAATTAAAAGTAAAAGCCATATTGAGACATGGTATTTAACCTGGGAGAAAGGAATGCTTGTGGTAGATCTCCCCATATAAACCATCTTATTCTCTCCAGAAGTTCTTGTATCAGTGTCAGAGGCACGGAGGCATTATATATTGTGCTGTGAAATCACTACATTGTGAAAGTTATGCTGCATTCAAGGGAGAAGCGATGCTACATTGTGTAGTGGTGAAATACTTCTTCAACATTCAATAATAGAAAAAAAATCCAAGCCATAAACTTCTCAATGTGCTTTTAAAATCCATCAATGGAAAATCTAGTCTCCCCCAAAGCCAACAAATTAATTTTACTTAAAAATCTCTACCTTAAGAAATAAGCCATATTTCCCCTTTTTACCAGGAGATCTCTGGATGAAACCCCTTGCATTTGCTCTAATTATGTTACCAGATTATTCACACTGTACTTGGTGCATCGATATTAGTCATACCACACTGAGTTCTTTTTTACCAAAAATAAGCAATATAAATTTTTGCACTATAAATGTTCAGATTCAATAGGCAGATGGTAGCTACTGAATTCCCCAAACTACAGCAAGTTAAATTTAAACACAATTTGGTGGTTCACACATTTGTATAAAGGATTTGGATAAATCCAAATTAAACTTGATGACATTTACAAATATTTGGACTGTCTTACTGGATGGCTGCCTCACTCTGATGTGGTCTTTTTTTCCTTGTTTCTTTTTCTAGGTCTTTCAAGGGAGGTGATTGCATGAATTGATCACTGGGACGTGAGCTCACAGCTGAAGCCTTTTACATTATTTCTTTTATTGACTTACAGTTTCTGCTTCCAGGACAGGAAAAGCTGTGAGCATCACATACTGTGAGTTATGTGAAATATCTGTTTGGCTAAGGCCTTAGGAAAGAGAGCAGTCTTCTTCCCCCTCATTGTATTTTCATTTGGAATGAATGCTTTTGAAAGACGCTGCCAAGAAATATTAATATCATAGTAGCGTCCATGTATTCAGAAAATTTTGGACAATAACAGTGCTTACAGCCCCTTGGCTGGAAGTAGTCAATCTAATTTTAGGAATGTGGGGAAATTGTTTTGTAAAAATCTAGATGTCTAGTTGTCTTAAAAAAATTGAGGAAATGACAGTGTAATAACTGTATACTAACCTGGAAATAAATAGTTGTAGTTTCCCGTTACTCTTAGAATGCGCTTTTCTTTAGCATTGTGACTACCCATGTCCCTAAATGCATAGACCCTGGGGGCTTTGTACTTAACTCTCTTATTCTACTCTTTCTTGAAGATATAGTACATCCATCTTTTGGTATATTAATTCTCCCATTAAACATTTCTATTTTGTTTTGTTTAAAATTTTTCCAAATTACATGTGATTGTAGAATTTTTTCCTGCACATTTTGAGATACACTGTTTTAGACAATTATTTGCATTTGTGATTTCAATTTTAATCCAAAGTTCACAGATGGAATTTGTAATATATTACTTGATATACGGCTCTGGGCTGCAAATTCAGAAAATTCTGATTTGCTCATATGAATTTAATGCTACCTTCTCAGAAAATATTTATTTTATGAAAGGAGAAGACTAGATTTTGCAATCAAGATTCTATTTCCATCTCTGGACATTTTCAAAGGCCTTCAAAACACAGAATCAATTTTTCTCGTTAGAGTTTACACATTCAATCAGACTTCAGGCTCTTTGGAGAGATGAGGGAGTCTCTCAATTTTACCTGAGGTTTAATATTAAAAAGTCCAGACTCTGGGACCTCATTTTGCTGCTGATCCAATAAGAGGCCCTACCAACACACATGCCGGAGAACAGGTTTTGGAGAAAAAGAAATACTTGCAAGTGATATGATAAGTGATAGGAATGCAAAGTGACATTGTAATTTCCCCCTGAAAGCAAGACTTTAAGACATCTCCTTACTCTAAGCATCAGCTGAGTAAGTAAAATAATTAATGGATTATTATATCTTTTTTTGGAAGGGTTATCCCCATATGTATCATTTTAATGACCTTATGGAAGCCAAATAATAGCTCTGGACATTTCATTTTGCTGTAGAGGACACTGAAGTTACAGTAATGGATTTCTGGTTTTCAAAAAATTAGGATTGGAAATCATACCTATGGTGGAAGCAAAGGTCTTGTGCAAAAAGTCCTGGTTAAACACAAGTCTCTGAAGAGAGTGTTTCCTGGATTTGGTTAAAGCAATTCCGAAAGAACAAATGACAAATAAACAGGACAAGTAGGTTTAGAAAGAAGTTATTTACCACTTTAATGGGGCTGTCCAACATTTGGTCACATTGATCATTCTGAGACCTAATTGCTTTCATAGCCTTCCTATCTCACCAGAAGAGATCTGAATACTCTAGGAAAAAGCAAATCAAACATAGAAAGAGGTGCCATGATAAGACTTGTTGCTACAGCACTATGTTTTTAACAATGCCAGACTTTGGATTTAATCAGAGGATATTTCTGCGGTCTAGGACAGCTATACAAAGCCCTAGGACACTGTATTTACAGGACTTGTTAATATAGGGATCTATATCCTACCATAACTCTGCCAGAGTCTTAATAGCATGGTGGAGCAGTTCCCTCAAGAATCCTCATTTTCTTATCTGTGGAAAAGCTAGTAGTTCTAAAAATATTTTCCTGGAAGAGGTTAGAACAGTTATTATATATCAATTGAATATAAAGTATGGGTATGTAAGCCAAGCTTGCATGCTAATATTGCACATGGTAGAAAACAAGAAAAGAGGATGATGTGCTTCCTTGGGCCACTTGGTAGAAACTAAAGGAAGTTCTGAGTAAGTGTCTTGATGCCTCATATAACAGGAGTCCTCCTGCTGCTGGCCTTCCAGTGTTCGCACCGTGTTGAATTCTCCCAAGGGCAAGTATCTTCCTCACCAGCAGAAAAAGAAACAACAAACAGAACAAAACTGACAAAACGTCCAGAACTAAAAGGGCTACACCAGCCTTCTCACATTGTGGTATTGTTCATTTCTTGAAGAGAATATATAATATTTCAAAATATTATATGTACATATATTTCAAATGGTACAAAGGAACTGTAGATCCAAATTAGAAGATAGCTGATCATTCTTCATGATCCCACAGCTTCACTGAGAAAATGCTTTCTTAACTCCACTTCCCATGGTGTCGCCAAAAACTCTTGAGTCTTCCTGCTATGGGGTTGTTTTGTGACATACAGTCATTGCACTGATTATCTGGTAACCAGTCAAAGTGCAAATAAGTAATCCATTTGGCTTGTCAGTGTATAAGACGTTGCAAATTCTCGAAATGTACTTGCCACTGGTTGGCTTTTCTTTACTATATAACAAATGCTTCTGTTAGGTTCTTGGGTGGATCTGAAAGAGAGAAAGATATTTCAGAGATAAAAATACAAAATGACACCAAAGGTGCAACTATTCAGAAAATGAGGCTACCTTGAATTTTTAACATGTTGCTTCTTTCCAATGATCTGAAGTAAAAAAATCTTAAAATTTAGAGTAGTGATTCTCAAGTGGTGATTGAAATATATGGACAGGCCCTATATTTTCATCAATGCATTAAGTTAATTTTTGTCACAACTCAGGAGAAAGATTCTCAGAGCAACATCTGTCTAGGACTGGCTTCAGGGGCATATATCCTGTCTAGTTGCATAGGGCCCTATCTCAAAAAGCTCTGTACTCAGATGCCCTGCCATTGCTGTCTTGAACTTCTTAATCATTTTGAGTGAGTTCCCTGCATTTTCATTTTGTATCGCATCCTGTGAATTTTGTAGTCAATTCATGTTCATATGATGAGAATTCGAACCGAGCATGTCATTTTATGGCTTTATTAATTTGGACTATTGTAAGTCTTTAAGGAATGGCAGATAAAGTCACTCCCCAGATTAGACCACATCTGTGTAAGGTTAAAAGCAGTTCCACTCAATGACACAGTAATAGAGTAATCAAGAGCATGGTAGAGGAATCAATTCCTTGCAGTTTGGATCCAAAGACTCAATCATTCAGGTTGCACCTTGGAGCCACCTGCTCACGGTCTACAGCATAACTGGTGATTCTACTGGAGGTAGAGCCTCTTCTCAAGAGTTCCAGGAAATGCATTGTTTTCTTTAGCAGCTCTTAATTGTTTTTCATTCTTAATTCTAATTGAGTGTTCTGAGTATATAGAGAGAAATCCATTTAAAGCTTTAGGGATTCAACAGGAATAATAGTAAGACTTGACATTCAAAAAGTATTTAGGCCAGGAACAGAAGGTATGAGCATCTCTGTGCATTCAATGTTCTCATCGTCTCCTTAAAAATCAAAAGTCCTTCCAAACCTTGGCTGACTACATTCCAGTGGTCTTCATCACTTTTGGGTTACATTGTCTTCTTTGTCACCAAATGGAGGAAGAGAAATTTATAAAACGTCATTGCAATTGTCTTTCTTTTATCCCTGTACCACCCATTTCTGCCCAGCCCTAGGCCCTCTTCTGAGTGAAAGACCAAGGGTTCCATCGTGAGCACTATTGCACCCCCAGGATGTGGATACACTGACTCTACATAATATAGACTTGCGCATATTTACCGATGAAAGAAATGGACGAGTTCACTTAGATCCATGGCCAATTTTAACAGCATAGACTGGTTTGTTTTTCTTTTTGCGATTCTCTAAATCTAGCAAGATTTGCCATGTTTTAAAATGTCTCTTCCTTATCTTTAAATTCTTTCTTCTTCTTCTTCAATAGCAATGGATGCTATCTTTTTAGATCTCTCTTTCTTAGCATTTCAGGAGTGCAAAACTGTAGGAGCTGAGAATGTTTTAGGTCCTGTAGAATTTTGAGTGAAGAATTTGGGATGTGTCAAAGTTGGTAGTTTGCTCTTTCAGTAATATTGGAATCACTGGGGGTGACTAGAATGGGTTTGTGCAACCAGAGACATCATATAGGAGGAGGGACCTAGGAAAATATCAACAAATAGTTGGACAGATTTGTGTTGGAAAAGTATATAAAACTTATTTGACTAGACAGCTATTCTGATTAATTGGCCAATCTGCTACCTGCTAATTTCACCTTTTGGGAAATGAAATTTGAGCTTACATTGTGCACTTATTGTTGATTTTCTCACTAGCCCGAGAAATGTTCACGTCTCATACCTGAAGCAAATCCAAAGATATTAGATAGCTTCCAAGGTATCATAACACAATATGTTCCGCTATTTAATCTAATAATTTTTCTTTTCAAGGGACTTTAAGCTTTTCTCCTCATCTCATCCCCTTCTTCTTGTTCCTAAATGCCAGATGTGCAATTTTTCAATGGAATTATTACATCATTGTCAAATAACTTATTTTATTTGAGCCTTGAGGGAGTCTTTCCAAATATAGTTACTATTTCTGCATATGGAAGCTCCACATGTGTTCTTGAAGACATGGGATAGATCCTCCTCAACTTTTCAAATTCTCTATTTGATGTATTAGTTTAAAGAAAGAAAGTAAATAGGTATTGAGAAATACAGGGAAACGTGAGTAGTCATTATCAAGCTAGCCTTGCTACCAACTACCAACAAAATAGTTGAGAGGCAAAAGCAGAGATGGGGTTTAAAATGCAGCCATGAACCTTCACTCAGAGAAACTTAGCTTCTTCCCAGGAGGGCATATAATACTGGCTTTATTTTACTTGAGACTGGGTTTTGGGGATTTTTGCAGAAATGACTGTACCTTTCTCCAGGGTGGCATGCAGGAATTTGCCTCTTTTTTTTTTTTTTAAGGTTTATTCTTCCAAATTTGCCTTTTCCTAATTCCTACTCTCTTTTCTTATTCCCTTTACTGGGTTACATTGTCACCTAGATACAACACCTCTAACATTTTCCTTTAATAGAGGCCTGTTATCCAGGCCAGTCTCTCTTCCAGGGTATCTGATAGCTTAGATGAAAAATCGAATTTCTACTCGCTACCCTCCTTAAAAATGATATTTTAAGTTAGATCACACATTGAAGTATCTATTGTTTATCTACATTTTGAAGACTCCTGAGAATGTTTTCTCTGTATGATATTTTTGAAAGTAATATACCAAATAGAAAGGTTTTGAAAACTTTTTTACTATATAGGGAAAGAGAATGAAGTCCTAGGAAGCTTTTTGGCAATTGTTTTTTTCTTGGAGTTACTTTAAAAAATAACAGCATGAAAGAAATTCAGTTGTCATTTTAACAATCTGGGTGTGTTTATTCAGCCTTTTAATTTTTTCTTTCTCTCTCTCTCTCTTTTTTTTTGAGAGCACTCTTTTGAATCAGCCTTCCACATAAGAACACAAAGAGGTGGCTTTCTTTGTTTTTTTCTTTGTGACACATCAATACAAATATATGACTCAATAATTAAAGTACATCTGCGAATTAAACTATTCTTAAAGTTAAATTGCTAGAGTCAATATTTGAAGGGTGTAGGCATATGTGTTCTGATGGGAAAGTATGAACAGTAGAACAGGAAAACTAATAAAAAGCCTACTCCCAAAGCCTATGATTTAAGAATGGGTGTTAGCCTGCCAACAATGGAAGTGGATGTCTCCTACACACATCATCTGGAATTAATTCATGCCTTTTAGGTCTAATAGTCATCATAACGTGAACTTTTTGGGAAAACTGGGTGCGAAATATGTGTCAGGAGAAGTGTATGAGTCCTCTCAAGGATTAAAAGTACGCTCCTTCTCTAAGACAAGACTTGAGAATTCTCAGGGGACTGACACACTGCACCTGCCGTGAGATGTCTCTTATTTCTTCTCTTGAAATGGATGCACATGTCACAACAGGTGTGTCCTCTGCTCACACTGACTCCACGGTCATTTATCCGCCTTTCTCCACTCAGCTGCTACACCAGGGTGGTAGCAGAGAGTGCGTCTACTCTCTATTGCTGTGATCAGATTCTGTACGATACTTATGTGGGGCTGGAAAATGACTAGGGCGTGTTTATAACATGCCCGATGGTTTTAAAATAGAATTTACAGAGGCCAAATAAAAGAGTTATATAGGTCATGGAAAAGGAGCGTGGACAATTTCTGGATTTGTTCATTTTGGGGCTTGTTTTTGTTTCTTTCTTTCTGGATTTGTAGTCTACCTTCTAAAGAGTCTTCTAGTTGGTAATCTTAGAATATCCCAGATTTAAATCTTGAAATAGTTTGGTGTACACTAATTTTATTTAATGAGTTTTAGATCTTGGGGACACCATCAGAAAAAGATGATCAGTTACTGATTGGAAGAGGGAATGCAGGTCTGATACAGAAAATATCACCAACATGTTTAAAACAATGGTGGTCGGATCCCAAGTATACCTGGCCATATTTATGAGTGGCTTAATAAAATAAACTGATTGGTGAGGGAATTTCCAAATTATTTGGTAAAATTATTTTCTGGCAAAACATAACCAAAGGGAAATGATATCCTCTACCGGCTAATCAAAACTGGTTTCTGTGGGTAAGTGGCACAAGCCACTTTCTGAGTACTGACTTTGTAGCTTTTTCACTGAGGTGAAATATGATAACTCATGCTGAGAGACCGAGGCACTTGCCGATACATACATGTTAAAAAGCCAGGGTGGCTTGGAAATCTTTTTTGGCTGCAGGCTGGGGAGATATGGCCACTGGTTGTCTAGTGTGGCCAAAATATAGGCAACTAAATTGGACATTAAACTGCCTCCTCTAATTTTGCACGTGGAAAACAATGTGTTTTATATAGTGTTAGGTGGCATTATTTTTCCTTTTTGGATCAAAAAGCTGTAATAACTTATTCTGTTTATTGAAAAGATGATAACAAAATGAAAGATCAGGTAAGATTCATGATACAGGAGTTGAAATCAGAGAAAATCTCTTAAATTTCAGGCACTTTTTGGAAAACTAAAAGTTCAGGATCCTGGGATTTGTAACAGGTGAAGATCGCTTTAAAAAGTGTCCAGCAAATTAAAACACAAATACATACCCACATAGTCAAGAGCACATATTCAAGGGGTACACACACATATAACCATGCTGACTGTTAGAATGTTGACATGCCCTTGTATTAGTGGATAAATAGGAGCTGCCTTATGTGTCCCACAACCCTCCCTACCACTACCTTTAGGATTCCAAGAGTGTCCAGTCTCTGTGGGGTTAAAAACTGGCCTAGCTGGGCCTCTCCATCCTGGCTCACCATCATGGCAACCATTCAGATGGGTTATATAGCCTGCCCTACCCGGTGTTGTGTATTTTGAAGATCACTGCTGATTTAACCAGAGAAATGAAGGGATGAATATTCTCTTCACAGACACATTTTCACTTCTGCAAAAGATCAACAGTGATTTCCTTTAAATGACTTTTCGAAAACGCTTCTCATGTGCAGACCTTTCCAGCAAACCATCTGGGTGGACCAGGTAGGACTCTTACTTGATGATCATTTTGAGCACCATAGATGCTGGATTTATTTATGAATCTGTAGCAGAAACACATAACTGCTCAGTACAGAAAAGCCAAGTTCCAGTTCTAACTTCTTACTCATGGATGGACACTGATATGCATAGGTAAGAATGTTTTCTGCTAGGAAAATTGTTCCTCTTTTCCTTTTCACGGCTTCTCTAGATAATGCTTCACAACATCAAGATGAATAACACAGTCTGTAACATGCACAAGACATTTGAAGTGAGTGCACTTACTCTTGTGGTCTTAATTTTGTTGCCTGTAGCACACATCCACCCGGAATTATCAGGAAGTGTCTTGCATTCTTCTCCCTCTAGGCAGGGTTCCATCTCACACCACCATTTCCCAATCACTATGGAGGCTGTGCAAAAACAGGACACAACTCTGTTTTTAACTCCTCCAAATAATCCCAGACATAGACACTACATCTCATGTAGGTTTTAATGCTCTTTTAACACACAAGGTCCACTTGGATCTTCCATAACTGAGTAAGAAAATATTATTAAGAAAAACAGACTTTAATTTGAGTCACACAATGCAAATGTAATGATCTGGTTTCATGAAGCAACTTCTCATCAAATGTCCTCATAGCATAAGAACATGTAGAGTGGGGCAACTTTCTTTTGGGTTTTTAGGAACTTTTGCATCAGTTTTTACAGATCAGAGATTTTATGTTATTTCTGTCCAGTGAAAAGGACAAAGAAACTCAGTGCTCTTCAGAAGGACTGAGGCATTTTCTTCAGAATGTCCAGTCTATCCACCCAGCATTAGAGTTTATCCCTGAGCCATGGGCCTTGGAGATTTTCAAAGGCCTACCAAAAAGAAAAAGGCATCGACTGAAAGTCTAAAAACAATGTTGCAAAGTAAAAATCAAGAGAGTTGATAAATGAAAATATGTTTTTACAGTCAAAGTATAGTTAATATAGGTTATAATTTCTTTTTCATATGTTTAATACCGTGTGGGTGGATAATTACAAGGTGAGCCTTTCCTTAAACAGCCCTACTTTCCAGGGTGATATCAAGGATGACCACATTTAAAAAATGGCAGAGTTTAGTGTGTTTAGAGCATATTTTTCTTGATAATGATATTTTATAAAGCCAGTGGTTGGAGTAAATCTATACAAATCAAGAAGCTCTACATCTTTAACCCCCTGAATGAAAAATTATTTCCACAAGTACCATTCATTTCTGCAGCTACTCAGAGTGTTAACTCTTCAGAAATCTAACTGGGCCTTTCCATTTGGAATCCTCGAAGGAGCAGCCAGTGTATGTGCTATGATACCTTCCTCTTGGCAGTTTTGACAGTGGGCCTGGACTCTAATTCTTTAGGTATCTACCCCTCACCCTCCCACAGAGGATTAATAGTAAGGTGGAATGGGGAAACCCTGAAGTGAAGCAAGAATACTTTAAAATTCTGTGTTGGTCTTGCATTCACTAAATGGAGCGGATTGCTAGCTTAAAGGCAGAATGGTTTACATATCCAGAGATTTTCCTGAATTGAAGTTTTCCTTCCTCTACGCTGCTTTACTTCACTCTTTCCCTTCCTTAGGACTTAGTGCTCCTTAAGCTTTGCCTTAAGTAAAATTACTAGAGCATATAGGCAAAGACACCTGCTCTTTTATGTGCCAATTCAAGAACATTTTTAATGGTAATTTTCCCATATTTTATTTTTGTTTCATAAGTGGAACAAACCAAAGTGTGTAAAATGCCACTTCATCGGACATGGTAAGCAAGTACAGGAGGTAAAATTTTGTAAAGCACATCAATGTGATACCTGTATGGAGTACGCAGCAATAAAAAAAAGACATGAATCCTCCACCAGGTACAAAATAATTAGGAGAGCTTTACACTTTTTTCAACACTAGGGCTCTGTCCTAAGCATGACACAGGGTAAGATTCTTGCCACGGATAAAAGGGCTTATTGATGTGAATGAAGAGGTGACTATACTAAATAAGAGAGACAAGTATTCTGGTCTTTAGAAAGACAGCATTGAGAGGGAATTAAAAAATAGTAAAGCTTCTGGCGCTGTAAGATAAAAATCAGGTTTTGGTGCTGTTTATCGAAAACCTATAAACTACAGTACCCTTTCAGCTGGTGTTTAATCAGACCAGTCTTGTCACATTTACTATGAATTTTGATGCTAAAACCTACCTAATAGTTCGACATCGCTGCCCTGAATCTAAACCATCAGGAACAGGAACACTCTGATCTTTGCTCTGAGGGGAAGAGGCTTTCCCAATAACTCTTTAATTTAGCATGTTGTCTCTGTTTTTTCAGGGAGGCCTTTCAGTAATGAGCACCAGTCATTGGGGGTCAGCCTTCGTACTCTGTGCCTCTTTCTAAGCTTTCTGATCTTTCTCCTCCTTTGAGCTACTCTTTGCTCTCTTGGACCTGACCTACTTTGTTATAAGCTAACAAAGCAGTTTTCTTTGCCTCTTAGGCATTAATATCTCCTAAATGAAAATGGAGTCAGTAGTGAAAAGAAAAGAAGAAAAAGACTCCAAACCCACAAAAGACTCCAAACCTTTAATTCAAAATAGTAAAGATTCACTGGCTCTTAGGGGAAAAAAGGATTTCTAAGAATAAAAATATCCCCAGACCTGCTTATAATATCCAAAAACTCCTATTATAGTTTCCTCTTTTAATGATTTGGCAAAACTCTCTGCTTTTTTACAATTGAGACTATTTTCCCATTTTTAAAAATGTTATCAGATGAGCTATCTTTCAGATTTTTGCATTACATGATCATCATAGTATAATTCTCTATGTTTTAGGTCAAGCTAGGATTTAGTTTTCTCATAAACTCATATTTCCTGCAGTATCTTTTGAATGATTCACGAAGAATTTCACAGTTGCTTCCTCTTCTCTCAAACTGGAAGCTAGTTAAGACCTTCAGATTATTGGAAGAGGAATGATCTCTTAAATTTCACAAAATGAGATAACATCAGCGCTCTTTCACTAATTTTACAATTTCTCTCTTATGGAGATACAGTAAGAAAAATCTAAATATAAATCATTCATTTTAAAAATCATTCTTAAATATCTCAAATTATAAGTCACTGAAATAATAAAAATTGATGACATTTATTGAGTGTCTTGGCTGTGTTTAGGCATTTTAGATGTATTATGTCAATCTTCACAGATCCCTATAAAATGATGATGATGATTATTTTTTTATTAAATTTATTGGTATTTTTAAAGTATACAGTACAGTTACATTCATCATTGGGATCTTGTACCTTTACATGATGTATCTTGGTTCTTATTTTTTCCCCAAACCCCTGTTCTCCCTTTACTCCCTCCACCCTTCCCTATTTACAATGACTTTGTTTCCATTTTTTCTTTTTCTCATATTTTTTCTTTTCTCTGCTTTCCTTTCTTCTACCCTTCCCACATTCCCTACTCCTTTAGCCCTCTTCTTCCTATTTCACATTATCAGTTATACAATTTGAACCTTATTTACACTTTTAGTTTTTCACCCCATAGAAACTATTTGGTATTTACATGTGTGTGTCCCATTTATTTCACTTAAGAATATGGCCTCAATGTGCATCCATTTACATATAAATGACTCTAGTTTCTCATTATTTATGGCTATTACTGCATTTTACAGAAAAACCACATCTTTATACAGTCTCCAGTTGATAGGCATTGGGGATGTTTCCAAGTTTTAGCTATTATGAACTGTGCTGCTATAAACATGGGTGCATATATATATATATAAAACTGTAGTATGATTCTTTTAATTCTTTTGGAAGGATATCCAGCAGAGGGATGGCTGGGTCAAATGGAACCTCTAGTTCCAGATCTTTGAGGTATGTCCATATTGATTTCCACAGTGGTTGCACCAGTCTGCACTCCCACCATCAATGAAGAAGTGTTCCTTTCTTCCCACAATGCTGGTAGCATTTGTTATTGGTTGATTTATTGATAGCAGCCATTCTTTCTTGGGTAAGGTGGGAATCTCAGTGTTGTTTTCATCTCTCAAATGATCGGTGATGCTGAACATTTTTTCATATGTTTATTTGCTGCATTTTCTTTGAGAAGTGTCTATTCATTTCAGATGTCCATTTTTGAATTGTATATTTATATTTGGGGGGTGTGATTTTTTTTAAGTCCTTTGTATATTCTAGATAGTAGGCCTTTATCAGAGGAACAGCTGGTAAATTTTTTTTCCCACATTGTAGGTTGTCTCTTAGCTCTGTTGGTGATTTCTCTTTCAGTGCAGAAGGTTTTTAACAAGATGAGATCCCAGTTTTTGATTCTTTGTGCTAGTTCCCATAATATTGAGGATTTGTTCATAAAGTCTTTTCCTATGCCAATGTCTTCATTCAATGTCTTCTACCTAACTTATCTTCCAGCAAGTGTAGTGTTTCTGTTTTGATATTTAGATCTTTAATCATCTTGGATTTTAGTATAATGCATGGTGAAAGATCAGGTTCTAGTTTTAATCTTTGACAGGTTGAAATCCAGTTTTCCAGTACATTTATTAAAGAGGCTATCTTTCCTCCAGTGAGGATGGTTGGTTCCTTTGTCGAAAATGAGGCAGCTTAGTACATCTGGAGCTGTTCTGTATCTTCCAATCTGTTTCACTGATCCTCAGGTCTGTTTCTTTGCCGGCACCATGTTGTTTTTATCACAGTGGCTTTGTAGTACGGTTTTAAGTTGGGAATTGTTATACCTGCTGCCATGTCTCTGCTGCCTAGAGTAGCTTTTGCTATTCCAGGTCTTTTCTGATTCCAAATAAATTATTGTATTGTTTTCTCTAGTTCTGTGAAATACATTTTTGGAATTTCAATCAAGATTTCATTGAATCTGTATATACGGTTTTGGAAGTATGACCATTTTTACTATATTGGTTCTTCCTACCCAGAAACAAGGGTTGTATTTTCATTTTCTTGATCTCTTTTTCAGAGTGCTATAATTCTCATTGTAGAGGTCTTTTGCTTCCTTTGTTAGATTGATTCCTAGATATTTATTTTTTTGGATGCTATTGTGAAAGGGATTGTTTCCTTAATTTCTCTCTCAGTGAGTCTGTTATTTGTGTACAAAAAGGCTATTGAGTTTTTTGTTGTTGTTGTTGTACTGGGGATTGAACTGGAGTCCTTGCGCTTGCTAGGCAGTCCATCGAACTGCTGAGCTAAATCCCTGGGGAGGCTATTGATTTTTAAGTGTTGACCTTGTATCAGCTACTTTACTGAATCTGTCAATTAAGTCTAGAAGTCTTTGGCAGTGGGTTTTTAAGTCTTTATGTAGAGTATCATATCATCAGCAAATATGACAGTTTCACTTCTTCCTTTCCTATCTTTACTGCTTTTATTATTTTCTCTTCTCTTATTGCTGTGGCTAATGTTTCCAAAACTATATTTAACAGGAGTGGTGATAGTGGACCTCCCCGTCTTGTTTGTGATTTTAGCATGAAGTTTTTCAGCTTTTTATCATTTAGTATGATATTGGCTATTGCTTTTTCATAGATAGGTTTTATCAGGTTGAGATAAAGACCATCTATTCCAGTTTTCTGTAGGGTTTTAAAGGCAAATGGGTATCAAATTTTGTTGTATGCTTTTTCTGCATCTATTGAGATGATTCTATGATTTTTGTCCTTGACTCTGTTAATACAGTGTATTACATTTATTGATTTATGTATGTTGAACCATCTTTGCATCCCTGGAACAAATCCGACTTGGTCAGGGTGTGTGATCTTGGTGAACGTCTGTACTCTATTTGCCAGTATCTTATTGAGGATTTTTGCATCTATGTTCATTAGATTGGCCTGTATTTGTGTTCTTTGGTTGGGTGCTTCCCTGGTTTTGGGATCAAAGTAACACTTGCTTCTAGGAATGAATTTAGAAGTATTGCTTCCCTTTCAATTTCACTGAAAAATTTAAAGCATAGTGGCAATAGTTCTCATGTAAATATTTTGTAGAATTCAGCAGTTAACACATCAGTGCCTGGGGTTTTCTTTGTTGGTAAGTTTTTAATTACATTTCCAATTTCACTGATTGTAATTGGGGTGTTTAGAATATTTTTTGTGTTCATTCAACTTTAGTAATTCATGTGTATCTAGAAACTTATTTCTTATACTTTTTCCTAAAATTATTATTATTATGAAGAGTTTACTTTAAGGATGAGGACACTAAAGCCCAAGAGGTTAAACTTCCCAGTACAGGAATTAATACTAGAATGTAGGCTAACTTAACTGCAAAGCCCATTATTTATTGTCAGAATGCTAACTTATTCTAGTTTTGTGTTCAGCATTCAGAGAATTTAAAAAAGTATTATTGGCTGCTTTGAAAATTGATTCTTTCTGCTGTAGGACTATTGAAAATAAATTTCACATCAAACATAAATACTTGCAGAAAATGAAAACAGTTGCTTGAGAAATTAATTTTAAAAAATGAGTAAGAGTCATTTTATCACATTTGCTTTTTTTTTTTTTTTTCCTGGTTAGATCTACACATTGCTTGATTCCATTAAAGAATTTT
>NW_022900940.1:2682664-2696404 GCF_012274545.1 Fukomys damarensis | reverse complement strand
CAGGGTCTCACTATGCAGTTCAGACTGCTCTGGAACTCACTGTGTAGCCCAGGCTGGTCTCAAACTCACAGCAATCCTCCTGCCTCAGCCTCCCAAGTGCTGGGATTACAGGCATGGAGTTAAAGCATTTTATCAGTTATTCCTACAAGTAAACAATTTTGGGAATCATGAGAAATTTGTGAAGTGATGCATATTAATTAAATATCAGCCATGGGAACCAACTTTTTCTTATCTGTAGTGATTATGAGAGAGGATCTTTAAAGTTCCTTTTAACTCTGAGATTCTGGGATTTGTTCAATGAATGCATGTACAGGAAATATCTAGTCTTCAATCCTTTCATGAATGTTCATCATTCTTTCCTTGAGAGATTGTTAAAATCACTAAAGCCACTTTAATCATGAGTCTTGATTTCTCCTTTACACCAAGTCATATTGCGATATAGCAAAAGACAGACTATAAAAGATGCATCAATTCATCTTTTGGCAGAAATTGTGAAGAGGGCAGAAAACCTTTTCTTATTGTTGCTGTTGTTCACTGATGGGACATTTTCCAATGGAAATGTAGTTAGATATTAGTAATAAGCAATTGGTGTAATAAATACAGCAAGTAAACATCATATTGATCAAGACTTACAGTCCTGTTTATCTCTTCAGTGGATAGTGCTTGACTCTCACATTAGCAAAAGTTTATTAAAGCATTTCTTGATTTACTGCGAGTGTTCAAATAAAGCATATGACATAGCCCCTGCCCTCCATGCTTACCATTTAGTTAAGTGTCCCTACAGGGGAGCTGATGGCATTTTGGCATGAATACCAGTAATAAAGAATAAGTGAGCAAGGTGATCCTCTAGTGAACAAATAAGTTCCTGTGTGAAAGAGCAGGCTCACATGGAGAGGCAGAAAGAAGAAAACCTCAAGAAGATTGAGAAAAATTTTAAAATCAAGAAGCTTTGCTGTTTGTTTTTGAGAGAACAGTGAATCACTGAGAATTCTAGAATCCACATCCAATGAGCAAAAGGAAGACGCGATTAAAGGGTGCTTGGGAAAGATGCATTTGGCAGAGGCATGTGAGACAGAGGAAAGAAGAAGCAAGTTGCACAAATGATAGCGAAGTGCCACTGCATTTACATGGAGAAAGCGAGAGGTGTGGATTTGGGGCTCCTGCAGTAGAACTGCAAGACAGACCCCAAAGTGACACTAGGAATACGGAGGAAACACTGAGGCCAGAAACTCAACCATTCCACGTGTGACCCTCATGGCCCCAGATCGCATGTCTGTCACCTGGGCCTGTGCAGGCAGAATTCACACTATGCTCATCTCTGAGTAGCACAGAGGGCACAACACAGGGTCCTAACCCATGAACGAATGCATGAAAAAGAAACAAAAGGACAAAGAAAAGTATTATTCCACAATGAAGAGTTGTGAGGATTACATGAGAAAATGCACTCAAAGCACAAGGTAGAGTGGGGCATTTGCTAAATGTTCCATAAATATTATCATCATCATCATCATTTTCATTCATGTCATAACTTTTATAAATCTAAAGAAAAAAATCCCTCTACACAGAAAAGGCAATTCTTCACAAATTTAGAGAGTGCATTTATGGTCCCAGAAGTAGGTATTGGTACATCAATCAAGACAAATTTGTAGCCTTATTTTTGTGCAAGCTGTCATGCAATCTTGTGCAATGTTGAGGATTCCACTAGAAGCACAGGCCGGCTCTGCAGTCTTCCTGTTTGCACAGGTTGTTAGAGCAGCTGCTACGGTGCTTCTCCTCAAAGGACCTGCAGTGACTGCCTGTGTGCTGTTGTCTTCATTAAAGTAAACAGAAAGTTAAAGGAGTCGAATATAGTTCCTGTAGTTATCCTAAACCTCTTTCTTATGGCACACATTAAAAATACGATCCAGTTTTAAAGTATTATGCATCAGTTATTATGCATAAGTTTTGTGCATGTGATAAAAGATGTGTGATATAGTGCATATATGTTTTGGAGGGTCCTGGTTTGAATCTTAACGTTACCACTTATTGCTAGTACGGCTTTGCAAAATTGCTTAATTTAAAACTCAGTTTCCCTAATTATAAGCGAAGTTATAAAAAAGCCACAACTAGATATTGTGAATTGTACATAAGAAACTTAGCATAATGACTAATAGACTTGTATTCAATATTACTGCTATTCTGTATCTATACATCCATTACCCATCTATTTATGCATACATCTACCTTTATCCAGAGTTAACATCTTACTTTCCACTCAAGTTTATATTAATTGTGGGATGTATACAGTTATATTATTTTACAGTTTAGATTGCATTTATTTCTAGGATCTACAACATATCTCCAAGACATACATGGAATTAATGGCTGATAATAAGATTGAATCACACTGCCTTCCTTCTATATGTTCTATTCTAGCACTTTCCTAATAGAGGCAGTTTTACTTTGATAAAGGTATAAGTAACAACAAGGACTGTGAAACAGGTATGATTTAAGCTGAGAATGTAAGGGTGATAGAATTTCTGTGAGTAGTAATTTTCTTTGAAGATATTTGGAGACAAATGTTATCTTTTAGGCATTCAAAAGCTGTTCATGAACTGCTGTGCCAAACATAAAACAAATACACAGTTTTCATCTTAAAGCCACCCCAAATTTCATGTGGGAACTATGCACTGAAAGTAAAGACAAGGAATATACAATGACAGATTTAGATGTATTAAAAAATACAACATCCTATAAGGGAAAATAATAAGTGGATCTAATTTAGATTATTGGAGTGATAGTTGTAAGAGGATTTTTCAATAATGAAGTAATGTAAACACTAAGAAGTTTAAATTATTTCATACTACAGACAATTCAATACAGGGGCTCTAGAGACTTTTGGCAACTCAAGGGAGCACTCCAAATTCTTGCCAATAATATGAATTTTCTTAGGTGAGCTGGTGATCCTGCAATCCCAGAACTCTGAGAGGCTAAAGCAAGAGGATTGTAAACTTGAGCCTAGTCTAGGCAACTTAGTGATTTAGGTAGATCCTGTCTTGAAATAATAAAATAAAATATTGTTTAAAAAGAACTGGGATGGAGCTAAGTGTGGAAACCTTGAGTTCAGTCTCCGGCACTACCAAACAAACAGACAAATCAATCTTGACCAGGAAACCAACACCAGAGTCTGAATTTACTTTGTACTCTGTGTGTTAACTCTATCCTTAAGTCTACTTATACACCCAAATACCAGACACTGGTCAGCTATCACTGGATAGATGGTTCTATTGCAGAATTAAATCAAGCTAAATGTGTTTCTGGATTTGTGCAGGTACATAATGTGTAATAAATGGCTCAGAGAAATAAAAAGAACCATGTATACTAAATACATTTCCTACTGTACAGCCCGTGTATCTTCAAGTTTAACCTTCTACATTTAAAATACTTAACAGCAACCCTAAAGCTTATGGTTAATAAAAATTTTAATTTTGCTGAAGCATAAACCTTTCCAACATTCATTTCATGAAATATGCTGCATTTTTCTTTCACAATTCTAAAAGTAATACATATTTTTCTAACATTCAAAGCATACAAATAAATATCAAAAGGGAAGTAAACACTTTGCATGATTCTGTTTGACAGAGGCACAGTGTTATATTTGGGTATGTTTTCTTACAACTTTGGAAATGGCTCCTTGGAGGAACATATTGTTGTACAAGAATTTTCTCAATTTAAAAAAAGGATTCGTGAGGATATTATTAGATTCTATGATATCATTTTTGCTAGAATTGCTATAGATGTACCATAATCAAATAATGCCATTTAAGTACTCTTTTCTCTTTTCATATGTAAAGTCTCACTTGCATAGCTATTGATATATTAAAATATCAGTTTTGGTTTATTCCACTTTGCAACTGATCTCAAATATTAAATTATGCCCAGAAAATTCCTGGCATTGAGTTCATTTGCAGAGCTAGCATTCACAGTGCTGGCAGTAATGGGAAAGTGGTACACTGATTGTAAGGTCTTTCATTTTAATCTCACTCCCACTAGAGAAGATTGATATAAATAAAATTTAAATAGAAAACACATTTCAGATGCCAGCAGTGAAAAAGACTTTGTCAGCCTAATGAAAAGGTATCAATTTTCTCTACTTTATTCAATAAATTGTGAGTCATTTTCTAAATGGATTAGATTAAAGGAAAGTTCAAACTCCCAGGGAGATGCTTTTGGCACTGATGGAGACTTTAGACAAGGCAGAAAGAACAGGGCATGCACACCTCTTGGGCCATTTTAGATCTATAAAAATTGATACCAATGAGGACAGAAGTCTCTCTCACCCTGGGTTCACCTATTGCCTGAGCAGAAAAATCCTGGAGAATTGAATGAGACACACTGTTCCTCTTATTTTATTGGGATGTCATGGGTGGCTGAACAAATTACAACTGAGAACATGGAAACCTTGGGTGGGCTGAGATCTGCATAAAGGCTCCTGGCTCTCAGCTACACATGCCTGTGTCACAGACACTTGTGAACGTGTTAACAAAGATGTTTGATAACATGAGAGAACAACATGTTATAATACGATTGTGTTCATGTAGTCTCTGGAGGAGACTGGTACCTTTGGGCTTGTTGTAATTAATTTATCTTCAGAAAACATAATTTGACTTTCATGTGAAGATAAAATGTATAACCCATGATCACAGAGCATTCAGATCTAATTTGATTTGTGTGTGTGTTTGAAATAGCACAATAATTTGTTGCTTGGTCATTTCTGTGACTTGGCAAGAAGTGCTTAATATCTCTTTGGAAGGAATACACATTTGTCCACTAACTCCTTGAGAGGGGAAAAAAAAAGTCAGTTGATTTCTTTTTTTTTCCTTATTTTTTAGTATTTTATTTTTGATTAACATATATTAATCATGCATTTAAATGAGTGCTTGCTCTCATAACTACCATCCTTTATTTTTCTGTGCTATGTCTGAGCTGTTTAGTAGTGTTTAGTTTTACTTATCAGAAAATATTTATAGATCCTTGGCTGTAGCTCTTCTAAATGCTTAATACAGTATAGGCAGTTTGAGATACATAAAGTTTTTTAAATATATAAGGGAGGAGGGGGTGAAGGGAGGGCAGGGGTAAGGGGAAAAATGAGGACCAAGACCTGTCATGTAAAGGTACAAGATCCCAATGATGAATGTAACTGTACTGTATACCTAAAATGTACCAATAAACTCAATGAGGAAAAAAAATTATGAAAAAACATCATACTGGAGGTTTCACTTACAGATTTTAAAGGAAATGAGGAAATGAGTGAGCCATGGTTATGTTAAATATTTAATCTCAATAATACCAAATACTTCCAGCAATGGGAATAAATGTATAAAAAGTGCCAGCAAATAAAAAAAGAAAACTTACAATAGTGGGACATTCCAAATTATTTCATTCTTGCCAATAATGGCATCAAAAAATTCAAAAGAGAGCAGGAATATAAATGCAGGAATGCATTATTGCTGCAAAAAGGTTAGAATCACTTTGCCTTGTGTCATGTGTCACCAGCTTTTCCAGCAGAATTTCATGGCTATCAGTTAATTAGACTGAGAGCAAGATGCAGTGCTTTGCCGCAGTTGGATAGGAAAACCTATCCACAACACTTCCCATCTGGTGGCCGAGACTACTTTGAAGATGGGAGAGTTGCAGTAGTCATGGTGTCTTGAAAACTTAACCAGCAGTAGTGACTTAGTAATGCTGATTAACTTTTATTTTATTTGTTTCTTTACCATCCCTTTATGTTGGGTGATACTAATTTTTCATTTTCAGGTTGCAAAAAAGCAGATCTGCTTTCTCATCTGCAGACCTCCCCACAATCATCCCTTTGCAAAGTGACTTTTCTTCTCCTTTCATAAAGGGGTAGTTTCTTTCTCCAGCCCATGTAGCTAGTTTTTATTATATTCCCCGATTGGCCAATAAGACCTTAGCATATACACATAGGAAAAGATTTGAAAGCACTCTCTGGGGTCCTAAGCAGATCGACAAAGGGTAATGAAATGAGGCTCAGAGGGCAACTATCCTACTGTAGGCCTTCCTGGATTAGTCTGTCAACCATCAGACAGGTGACTGTGGCCATTCCAGACCTGAAGAAACCATCTGGGCAACACCCTGAATCGTGAAAAACAATTGTTTTGTCCCCTTAAATTAATTCCACATAAGATGTGTTATGCATCCAAATGCACATGAGAAGATATCCTTTCAAAAGGAATATGCAAAGAAAATATGGATGTCTGGAAATATTAAACAAAACGCAAACATTCACATCAATTATAGACTCAAATAGGAAAACACTGGTGGCTGCTTATAATTTAATACACTAGATCATTATTAAAAGTTCTACTTTAGCATTTACATTTTTTCAGGATATTTAATTTCAATCAAATTTAAATATGATATTAATCAACTATTGCTTCTAAAAGTACTGATATCAGAATTAAGCAACTGATGGTGGGACATTTTTAAATGGCATCTTGATCACCAGCTACTTACTTACTGGTTAAAGAAAATGCTCTTGTTTTCTAATCACCTAACTAACATAAAGGATCAAAATCTGCAAACTGATACACAGATTCTGTGTTATTCTCTTTCATGGTGAGTTTGATAATTGAAATTAATTGCCAATGTTTACAAATAAGGTTTTACATTAAAATTCAGATTTTGGGTTTTGAACAAGAATGAAGAATCTAGTACAACAGAGCTGCATGTCGCAATCCTAATTGGGCAGTGCTTTTCCCTTTGAATGAGGTTGACACTGTCCAGCTTGCCACAGTCCCCACCTCTCTCTAAGGTCCCGGGCACTCATTCATCCCAGACGCACATGCATTTCCTACAAGGTGTTTCAGTGTCCCGTGTCTGGCTCAGGGCTGCCTCTGACACATCACTCCAACTGACTGGAATGAAACCTGAGCACCTTCTCTTGCTTGCTTGAGCCAATCTGAATGGCACCCCATTCTCTGAACCCCTATTAAGCCTTTACACCTTCTTCCCAGTCCTCTCACTCATTGTACTGTGCTGCCATTGGAACACTGAGTATAGACCCCTCACTTCCTTTTTTTTCCAGCTTTAATTGAGTTTATTGGTACATTTTAGGTATACAGTACAGTTTCATTCATTGTTGGGATCTTGTACCTCTACATGACAGGTCTTGCTTCTCATTTTTTCCCCTTGTCCCTGCCCTCCCTTCACCCCCTCCTCCCCTCCCCATCTACAAACACTTTATTTCCATCTTTTCATTATCTCACATTTTTTTCTTTTCCCTTATTACCCTTCCCCTACCCATCCCATCTTCCCTACATCTTTAGCCCCTTTCTTCCCATTTCACACTGTCAGTTATCTTATTAGGATCTTATGTATTATTGCAGTTTATTCACACCAGAGAAACTATTCGGTATTTACACATGTGACCCCTTACTTCTTACACCCTCAACCCAAATGCTTTCTATCATGGGAGGATTTGTAGTAAAGGAAATGCACAATACCTGACCTAAGAAGTGAGATGGAAGAACTCCAGCACGCATCACACAAAAGCCACCTAAGAACACTCCACAGCTAAATTCGCAAAGCTTTCTAGAAAAAAAGATCTATGAATACCTGGAATCTTTTTGATAATTCTAGTTGTTATTCATCTGGAGTAGTTACTCACTGTTCTGTTTACCCCACAACACCAGTAAACAAATTGCACTGGCCTAAACTGTCTAAAGGCCTTTGTTTCTCCTGTCTTTTAGTCTACTTTGTGTCTCTGTTCCTTGACTTGATCTACCATTGACTCTCCCGTAGAATAAAGCAATTTGCATGAGAAATAACCAAACAGCAGGACAAAACTAAAATTCTCTTGACCATTTCCACATTAGATCAAAGTTAAATCTTCTTCTTTTAGGTCTTTATGGTATTATGTTCCCTTCTCTTCACATATTTTAAGGGTTTTGTTCCCTACCTCCCCACTAAACCTCTTGAGGCAGTGGGTTGTACATTTACAGTTAGTTGTATGTTTGAGGTACCAGGCAGAGTCCCTGAAAGAGAAGCTGTGGCCAGAACTCTGTGCTACAGAAAAGTCATGCCCTGACCACTTCCCCACTGCTACTTCCTGTTCCTGAGCAGGACATAAAAATAATTTAATTGCAGCTAAGGTCAGACATGTGATCCAATTCTGGTCTCTGAAAGTAAGCAAAAGTCTGCTAAAGAGGGTGCGCTGGAAAAGGCTTTGATTTTCTCAAAAAAATGAAGTCACTGTGGTCTTGGTCCTTGGAATCCTCCTACTTGCAGTGTTGATTGTATCTGTGAAAGGGTTACAAGCTGTGATCAAGTAATATGGCAGATGTCTAAATTTTAAATATTGTTATAGTAAAAGATATATTGCCATTGCTCTTCCTCAAAATACTCTGACTTGCTTTTAGTACACTTATTCAATGGATCTTGCTATTTTCTGAAGCAGTTAACAGTTCTGTCAAATAAAAACATCAGTGCTCTGTCAAATAAAAGCATCATCCTCCATCTTATTCACTGGATCTGCTCTTCCCTGAAGTCAAAATGGCCATGAAAGGTAAACATTTTGAATCAGTTCAGGATATCAAGGCAGCCATTGCAACACAACTAGGGATACTCGTTTAAAAGGAGTTCTAGAACTGCTTCAGAAAGTGGCAACGGCCATGGGATAAGTGTGTTGAAAGCAAGAAAGAATATTTTGAAGTGGTGTGTCTTTTACTGTAATACATTTATTGAAAAATTTAAATGTTCACTGAATATTTTGATGACACTTCATAAATGCCAACTGTAATTACGATAGCCATCATAAAGGAGAGCTCAGAAAAATGCCAGCGCTTAATATTACTGAGCCCATGTTAACTATCAAATCCTCTGGAATTCTTGTTATGCAAAAAAAATCGACTTCTATTTTTTTCAGCACTGCAGTTGGACGCCCTGCTACTCATTGCCCAATTGAATCCTATGTGACACCAAAAACTTTCAGTAAACATTTGAGGGCCCACTGAAGAGACGCATGCATCCAGATGTTCCACCGCACCCGGGCAGGACGCTACCATTTTCTCCCCACTCCGTATGAATATTCACAACCACTCGAGAAGGACTTTCTTTTACAGCAAAATTCAGTCGAGTGGTTGCCGATAAGGAGAGCAGCTTTCCGCCCTCATTACTGGCATCTCCACTTTGCACGCGCAATCACGTCGCCCTCAGCACACCAGCTGCAGAAGCAGCAGAGCTGGCCCAGCTGTGTGTAAATTAGGCATTTTCCTGGAACACGTCAGGGTCCGCGGTGGTGTTGGGTTTTCTTAATTGCAATCCAGATCTGCTCGAGATGGATAATACTAATTGTTATGGTCTAGAGAAGCTAAATTCAATTTTGCGAAACTATTAAGATTCCTTTGGATGTCTCGGCATGATTGTGGCAGAAGAGAAAAACAGGAACTGCTGTCTCGGTGAAGCATTTCCTGAGGCTCACTATAGCACAGGGAAGAGCCAAGGAGAGAGCTGCAAAGCAACCGTCAAGAGTACAGGGGAAAACAGTAACTCAAGAGAGGGCTGCTAAGGTGTGCTGTTTGTTTGCAGTTGTTTCCCTTCCCGTCCTGCCAGTGGCAGGTTGAAATCTACTTCTACTTGAGGCTGAGCCACAGGGAGAGAGACTGAAAAGTCTTTGTGAATTCCCATTATTTGCAGAGAAGACAGGGCTTAAGAAACTCTTTTTCCTGCCTGATGTTTTGAATTTTCAAGCTGGCTCTAGCCCAAGTGGGAAGCTCAAAAACCATTTTCGTTTCCCTTTCTGAGATGATAACTTTTCTCAAACAAACAAACAAACAAACATCATATAGCCTTTGTAAAATTCTGAGTAAGGAAAAGTTGCTTTATGTTATAGGAGTTTGTTGGGCTATAAGATTTTTTTTTTCTTTTCAAGAAGGAATGCAGCAAAATTCTTTCTTTTCAGTAATGAATCTTATGCAACTCTTCTTGAATAATGTTTTCTCTCAATTCAGAAAGGCAGCTCATATAAAATATGTAAGTCCAGATTTTAGACAGAATGTTTGTGTGTCTCCTCATCTCCCAAAACCCTCCTGCTGAAAACCTAACCTGCAATGGGAGTGTATTAGGAGGTGGGACTCTTGGGAAGCAATTAGAACCCTCAGAAACAGGAGCATTGCTCCTATAGAAGAGACCCTGCAGAGACGTTTGTGCTCTGCCATGTGAGGATACAATAAGTGGCTGGCTGTCCACAAACCAGAAAATGCCCTTACCAACCATGTTAGTACTATGTCCTAGACTTCCAGCCTCTAGAACTGTGAAAATATGTTTGTGTGTTCATAAGCCATTCAGTTATACAGTACTTCCCTATAGCTGACCAAACCAAGCCAGGCAGCCCCCCATACAAACAAATCATTTCCGAAACGCATCCTGATAGGATGCAATGTAATTGGTACAAAACTATGACATCAGCATTAGCAATTATCTCAGTCCGTTTGGATTCTAAAACAAAATATTGGCTGGATAGTTATTTATAAACTACAGAATTTTGTTTTTCACAGTTCTGGAGATTTGGAAGTCCAAGATTAAGGCACTGGTACATTCACTGTCTTGTGAGGATGTCCCTCCTAGCCCACAGACACCATTTTCTTGTTGTGTCTTCACGTGGCAGAAGGGGACATGATGACTCCTCGAGGCCTCTTTTTTGAGGGCACTAAACCCATCCAGAAGACTCCTGCCACAGTCTAGTTATCTTTAAGACTCATACATCCTAGTGTCAGCACTGTTTTTATAGATGAACTTGGGGAGGGGACATATCCAGATCAGAGCAGCAATCTTCTAATTAGCCCTTTCTAACTTGTAGTTTAGATCAAAGAGCTCACCATCTGGATACACACAGACACATGTGGCAACTGTATTGTTTGAGAATGGAGGAATGACATATTTTTAATGGAATTTAGTCTTTGCACTTGTGTTAACTGGTGAAGTAGTTGGCACATAATGATCCAAGAGACAGCGTTTATGAATAAATGAATTAATTTGGAAATAGTTTTGTACTTATCTATCATATTGGCTTCCCCAGTAATACTCCCACCTTTTCCCCTTTAACATGAACACTTGGGTTTACCTTCGGGGAAAAAAATCTTTTCTCGTTCTCAGTCCTTGTGGCCGTGTGACCTAGTCCTACCCAGCCTCTTTGAATGTTCCTTTTGCACCTTGTTCTGGTGCTTGGATCACACGTGAAAGGTACCAGCCAAAGAATCAGTGTGGGGACTTGGACTGGCTATTTCTGGAAGAAGTAGCTCTCTTTCTTCAGAGGCTGCTAAACTGCAAAACTGTAAACTTGAGCATCCGCGGTCCCCAGAGAGCAGTCTGCTTCAGAGTCAAGTTAGCGCAGCAGAAAGCACAGTCGAGAGATGGTTTCCAAAAGATTAATTCTTGAGCCCTGCTGGGCCATCAGATTCTAAGGTTATTTGAAGCTGAATAGACATTCAATTTTTTTTATTTGAAAGCCAATAGATTTCCTGTTTTATTTAAAGTAATCTGACACCTCCATAACTAACAATGGAACGAGGCCTGATTAATATAATCATTATAAGACTTTGATGCAAATAATGATAGACATTGGGAATTTTGAGAGTTGTCATCTGAAACAAATTGATTTATTTCTTTATTACTCACTTCCCCATAGACAGACATCTGTTGTATAAATTTCTTCAGTAGCAAATCATTAAAGTATTGTTATCAAAAGTGGAACCGCTGGAATCAGAGATCCCAATCTTGCTTCTCTTATGTGATCCCATGTAAAGCACTAACTTCTTTTTGGCTCAGTTTCTTATATTCCTAAAATGGGAATAAGTACCTTGCTTAAAGAAAATTAATATACCATAAAACTCAAGACCAAATCCTGGTAATGTAAGTACTCAATAACATGATACTCTTACTATTACTCTACAAGTAGCCATTAGTAATCAGTAGTCAGTAATCATTGGCTGACTTTATCCAAATATATTCCAATAGAATTCGGTTTAACACAAATGTACTGCATTCTTGGTACTATGTTGGGGCTAAGGACAATGAATACACTTCAGCGCAGGCCTTTACGGAGCAAACAGTATAATTTAATTGCAATCAATGTGCTCAGTTCAATGATAAAATGTTCCATACTTTAAAATCATAACAGTTGAGGAGCACTTACTGGGGGCCAGGCACTGGCTCTGTAATTAAATCCAGCTAAATGTACTGATTGTAGGCATGAATACTATCCTCTTTTAAGAAGAAGGAAGCCAGAGCAAAGGAAAGCCACATAACTCACCCATGTTGGCACAGTAAGAATCAGGTGTCAGCCAAAGTAAACAGTCCCCAAATGTGACCAGAGGGTGGAAAAGTGATGCCTGTGAGAAGTGTTAAAGGACTAGCAGGAGTTTGCAAAGTTGGCAACATAGAGATGGGTAATTTTACTGGAAGCAAAGGGTGTACACAATCTATAGGAGTGAGCTAGAATGTCCTATCCTGGTCAATATCGGTGGTTAGGCATTTGGAGAGGATCAGTGTGTTTGTTTGTAGGTCAATGGGGTAGGTGAGATTGGTGTATTTATTGTGGAATTTGATTGTAATATTCCTAATTAACTAGGCTCTACACAAATGTGACGGCTGTGGCAAATCCAGAATGCAATGAGGATGTGGAAATGATTCCTTCTGATCGGGAGCCGCTCTCTCCCATCTCAGGCTGTACTGTTTCTGCATCAGATGCATTCCCTCTGCTGAGTCGTAGTTCTGCGTTTATAAAGTGCAATGGATAGTTGGTCCCAGGCATGAATTAATTCCCTTGACAGGAACAAGTGGTCTGTCCTCATCAAATCCTTCTTTCTGTGCAGATCTCTGTCAGATGATGCCTGGGAGGAGCAGTAGTTCCCTATTTGCATGGTTTATGTTACTACAGGCCACACAGTTTCTGTCACAAAAGATGCCACGTCACACAAGAAACTGTGGATTCTTGGCTTATAAACCAGGAACCTGGGCAAAAGAAATGCTATAAACCATAAATGAAGCCAAGAGCCCCACCTGAGTTTCAAAACACAGGGGAGTTTCACTTCCATGCTACAAATGGAGAACTGATAACAATTTTCTCAATGGTTTCAGACAAAAGCAAATACAACAAAAAGGTGACAAATTCTAGATGGGTACTGTCAGCTTCCTAATGTGAAGTTCTTAGCTTGTTTTAAAAAAATGAAGATGAACACGTTTTAGAGAGTTGTTAAATACAGTATATGATAATACCAGACTCAGATTTCTTTCTTTAAATGTGTCAGAAGATTCTAAAGGGAATTGAGAAAGGAACAATTTGTTTACACTTGTCTTCACTGTTACTGAGAGCTACCTCTGCTATTATCTCCAGCAAGGCCATTTATGATCAATGGACTTAATAGGAATTGTAGGAATGGCCCCAATACCCTGAGCACAATGATGTCCTCCTTTCTCGTCTAACGTAATCTTTTCGTTACCTCTCCCAGGAGCGAGAGAGAGAAAGAGCAAGTGTTCTCCTTTGATGCTGCACAATATCCAAGATCACTTTTATTCAGATCAAATTTAAGAACTAGACATACTAATTGAAAAGATAAAGAAATGAAAATGTCAAAAATGAGAGAGCTACTCCATTCAGAGCCCCATTCAGAGCCCAGGCCTTCCAGCTGGCATTCACCAAAAAAAAAAAAAAAAAAAAAAAAAAAAAAAAAAAAAAAAAAA